>NC_050531.1:12708810-12712678 GCF_002922805.2 Oryzias melastigma
TATCCTCGCAGACTGTTAAAAAAAAAGATTGTTTTCAACACAAGTCTCATGCTACATTCACACCGAGCAGACGATGTGCATTGAAGAAAGTAGAAATGTCGAAGTGGTGCATACAGTATCTTGTAAGTCTTGCTCCAGACTTTTTCTTTCACAACTTTATTCCAATGTATGAAAGACTTAGTGTCATATAAAATTGATTTCTTCCCCATAAACAATTTTCAAGCATAGTTAAATTACTTCCTTGTTTTGGAAAAAATGATACCCAATCGTCACTACCAAACCTGAATAATTGATCAAAGTTCAACTGGTTTAACTTTTGAGTTTTTAGAGTTTTAGAGCCCAAATATGGATTTAAAAACTTGAATCGCAACACTTGAAGGAGAGAGTTTTGCCCAAAGCCCACCTTTACATACTTTCCATTGGAAGTGTTTGCTTGAGGTCACGTTTGTGAGCACGGTGAGAACAAAGCATCAGGCTCCTGAAGGCTGTGTTCATTTCTGTGCCCTCATTTGTTTGAGCCTCCTTTTCCATAAGTTAATGCATCTGAACGCCATGGCAAGGAGGTGATAAGCCTGTAGTACTGTTAACAGCAGTTCAGGTCAGGCAAGTTAGCTGGCCAATCAGGCACAGTCTGGTTATGGTCCTCCTTTGGTACCTTTGGCAGTGTGGCAGATCTATTGGACAGTCTATTGGACAATAAAATCAGCATCTCAATACAGCTCGTCAGCTGAAGTGCTCTAGAATTCCCTTGTAGATATGACTGCATTGACTCTAGTGTTCACAAATGATCAGAACAGTTGACAGTTGGTAACCCAAATTGTTACTGGCACAGTGTGCCAAAGGCTGTAGAATTTTATGTAGTGTTAAAGCCAAAGAGAACCCATTCTACCAGCCTTTGTTGTGCTTATCCACTGAAACAATAAGATAATTTTACCAGGTGGGGTTAAGCAACTGTCCCAAAGTCAGACAAACTTAGATTTTTATTTTTGTGGTTGGTTGGTCCACATAAAACATTATTGCAAGATCTTATTTTCTTTTTGGCTTTTCTCTTCAGAGGAAGCCATAGAGAATCAGCTTCCACCATCTAACCCTGTCTTCTGCATGCTCTACGGTAACACCAGCTACCTTCATGTCTTTGTTCACTGCATCCATAAACTTCCTCTTTGGTCTTCCTTTATCTAGACCTCTTGACTAGCAGCTAGTTACTGCAAGATAATTAGCTAAAAGGTCAGTCAAGGAAAAATAAAAAGTCTTCCTAAAGCAAACTGTTTGGGAAAATCTGAACTGAATCTGTAGTCCTTGGTTGGTTTTGCATGTAAGATTTCCCTCACTTGTTGTTGCTGGAGCTATGGAACTAATGTAGCTGACGTTTTTAATAGCCTCAGATCATCCACGTGAAATTGAATTGTAATCAAGTATTTATAGCTTGGTAGAAAACAACAGTTTCTAGCCTCCCAAACCCGTAACCCAATTAAGTAGCCTGTTTAAAAGATCCAACAGTAGAGCTGAAGTCATTTGGGGTTGAAGCTCAAAGTGATGACAGACTACCCACTTTCAGTCAAGTAAATCCATTTTGATAAATGCCCCAAAAGACCAAATAAAAAAAAAATGTGTTTGCTGCAGTAAATAATAAATAAATAAATAAAAGTAGAAAGAAAATCGACCCTTAAAATAGGTCAGCATTGCAGAATATTCATTATTATTTGTGCTTTAACATCATGACAGCGTCACTGTGCATCAATCACTTTATTCATACAGAACTTTTCATCAACATATATCTTAAACACAAGAGGCTTAGAAAAAAAAGATAAACATTAGTTAAAACATTAAAAAGTCAAAAGACACATTTGATTTAAAAAAAGCAACAATAAAAAAAAAAATCCACTAAAATCTGCTTTTTCTTTCCTCCAAATACCAGTTATACTTTCTCACTGACAGCAATATATGTATATTTGCAGAGACAAATATCCTCCCGACTTTTTGCCCTGCAGAGACGGATACAGTGTTGCACACATGGTATTCTCCTGGATGGGACATCTCATTATGATTGGCATTAGAGGTTTCTTGTAACATGATTTGTTTTCAGGGTGAAAGGACCGTCTGCTCTGAAAGACTCCTCGGACACCAGCCGATGTCATTATCCCAGGGATCAAAAACACATACTCTACCGAGCATCATGAGGTCTTCCTATTTCACTTTTTCTCCATTCTTACTTATTTTCTATCTTTATATATTTTTGTTCATATTTCTTGCTCCGAAAATCATAAATCTGACTTTTGTTATCTCTTGAGCATTCTAAATATGCTACATACATGCCAATTTTATGAGGTGTAAATTAATTTAGTGTTGCATCACTGACTAATATCAATAAGAACTGTTCTTATATTTAGCTTTCTTTTATTGTCTGTGTGAACCTGAGTGTGGCTCGGCGGCATATTTTGACAGTAATGATTCATGCCCTCAAGTTTGCAAATAAGACTTTTATATTGCATATTTTTGTCCTTTATTCTTGCATATTGTTTATCTTTGCTCTGTGTTCAGTCTGGAGAGGGCAACAGTTCTTTTCTCCTATTTTTCATCTTCCCAGAGCTCTAATGATCTGCCACTTATTTTCCTTATGGGAAATGGTGATGGTGCATATCAAGTTTAGAGCATTGCGATGATGCAGAACCCCAAGTAAATTATAAGTATGTGTAAAAATGATAAGTTTTTTTCTGTTTTGGCTAAATCTGTGGGGAGTCAATACCTCAGCAATGGGTAATGAGCACAATGTACAGCTGCAGAAAAGCTTAAATAATGCAGCTTATCGCTTATATTGCTCTTTTCAACTTATGAATTTTTACCTGTGCCGTGTCTTATTTCCCCAGTTTGCAAAATAATAGCAAAAAATATATATGAATTAACAAGTTAAAATGATGAAGTATTTTTTTTTTATGTTTTGCTGCAGCATTCCTCGTTTACTGGAAAGAATCCATAAAACTCTGAGCTGACAGGCAGTCCTAAAGCTCCGACATGATGACATTAAAATGTTTCACCCGATATATCTACAATAATTTATCCTGACAATGTCAAAGTAAAACATAATCAGTTTGGCTGTCCTGCCAAAAATTAAGTTTTTTTTGGTTTTTTTTTTAGGGTTTTGACTGGAACTTCCTTTCACAAGAGATGGCACTCTTGGCATCAATGTTGGTCAGAGAAAGAGATTTCCAAGCCCTCTCACTTGATCAATATGTTTCCTGAATGGATAAACTAGCCGTTTGTTACAGAACTTGTATCCGGCTGCCAGCAATCCAAGCAATCGATAACTCAGTCAGCCCAGGGCTCAGAAAAGTCTGCATCTGATAAGTCAATTGTGCTCCTCATACACTCAGCCCTTGACTCCCATCAGAGGTCAGTGGTTTATATCTAAAAAACACAATGTACACTGCAGGCCCCATGTACAGAATCTTATACCAATGGTCAGGAAACAATACCATTTCTCTGAAAACAACAGTGAAACATGGTTGCTTTTTTTTTCTATGACAAGTTATATAAACATTTTTCCAGTACAATTTCCCTGATTATTTCTTGTTTTATGTACAGCTAGAAGGTGAGAATTATGACTTTTAAATAACCAGGATGCTACATTCACAGCGGGCTTGGAAAAATGTGTTTGACATGCTATCCTAAATTCTTCCCTCTACCTCTCCAATTGTAGGGGTATTGGAAGGGGTTGGGGTGTCCAAAATAGTTTTTTTAAGGCCAAACCTAGCAGCGGAGGGATGCAGAGGGGATTCCGCGTTGCACTGTGGAGAAGAAGCCCATTTGTTCAAGTGGGTGGGCTCTGAAATTCTGTTCGTTTTAAACAACCTGAAATATTTCTTTGCCA
>NC_050531.1:12713282-12716545 GCF_002922805.2 Oryzias melastigma
TACAGTGGTATTCAACTTAGACGCCTACAATCTTCTTTCTAACATCATCAAATTTCTGTTATATCCAATGTACCAAAAGTAGAGCTGCTGAATGACCTCCATTGTTGTTGCTTTTCTAGTCGTTGCATTACAATAACCCAATAGCGGTGTACACCACGCATGCGCCGTGAAAACAAACCACCCAGAATTAACTGTACCACTCCTTACTGGCTGCTCAGAAGAAACAAGGCTTATTTTTCCATAACTTCTTGCTTGGGGGGCTAAATGTAGAGGTAAGGAGAAGCAGTAGGAGAATAATTCAGATTCGGACGAACTTTGACCAATCAGGGATTCACCTTTGATAGTGACGTATGGGTGACACATTTTCAAAACGCTAAAGTGCAAACTGTTGAACATTTATTATGAAGCATAAATTAATAATTGTGTTTTGTTCATGGCAAGAAATATATGAAACCAAGTCTTTCATATGTTGGAGCTGTGAAAGAAAAAGGAGGTTTACGAGATTTGCACCATATTTCGCACCAAGCCTCTTACAACTTTGAGTATATGCGCTACTATTGTGTGAACACTGTATGACAAAAGTGAGTTCAGCAACCAATGATCATTGCGTTCTTGAATGCACATATACACATGGAGTGTGCATAGCATTACAGTTTTGTTCATAAGTTTACAGTTTTATTTCTAATTAAAACAGTTCCTTCAAACTACATATCAAATTTCATACAATGTATTGTGATTACTCAATGATATTCTAAAGCTCTTCTCTTGAAAAAAAAATAGTTATTCAGAAAACAACATCGATTTTTTAATAAATTAATTTCATGCATTCATATAGTAAGTTATGGAAAAGTGTGCCTTTTACCTCCCACATGAATAATTTGCCCACGTTACTTCTCTGTTTTATACATGCAAGATACGTTTCCATTTTGTGAAAAGAGCAATAAAGATTATTCTAAACAAAAGATTATTTTTTTCACCCGGTGAATATAGAATCCACAGAAACATTTACTATTCTAGTCAAAGAGAAAAAAAAATCGGCCTCTCTGTGGTCTCATTCTTGCAACAAGTCCTCATACAAAGACTCCTGGGCCTTCTAATCCCAAGATGTCAGCAATAAAAGACCTGTATTGTAATATGAACATAAAACACTTAATAATTCTAAGCATGTTTTGTGTGAGTGCAGATCAAACTTAAAAAGTGCAGGAAAGACATGGTACTTATAATTATTCTTGCAAGAATGAGATATGCAATTATAATAAAAAAAGACTAATGTTCTCTTGTAGTTAACCTGTAATTACATTGTACTTTCAAAGATAGGACTTTAATTTATAGTCACTAAAATATCCCCCTCATACTGTGTAATTACGCAGGACTTTGGTATTACAAGCTGAAGTATTCATCTCCAAGCAGCTACTGCTATTTTTCTAAAGCTATGGTCAATGTATGTATGTGCAAGACTACTTTTTGCATAATGCAGTAAGATTATATTTATTTTTATGGTATGTAGAAGTTTACATCTGAAAAAAAGCATATGAAACACTTCATTTTGTTCTAAAATTGTCAAGTATGTAGAGATTCAGAAATACAATCATTTAGGCAGACGCCTTTCATACAGTACAGATTGCAAATCAGCAGGCAAAGAACTTTGAAAGTGCTCTCACAAACTGTGTCACTGCTTTGTTTTACTATTACAGATTTTTTCTCGTACTGCATGCTGTCACATATCTCACACTCTCCTCATAATTTAGTGACAAACTCTGTGGCAGCCAGAAAGCATGCTGAAGTTTGCAGTCTTTCCCATATTCTCTTTTATAGTTAATTGTTTCCCCATTTTCTGTTGTGTTGGTGCAGCACATAAAGATCAATGAGCGTTCACAGCAGAGGGTTAAACAGCAAACAAGATGCAGGACTGCAGAAAGATTCATTCCCACAGCTTGAACTCTGGCACAAATTAGTCATGGTCGAAAGGATGTCTTTTGTTTCATACATTTATTTTCTTTTTAAATAATGGAGCAAATTCATTTTATTAAAAACAGCTGTTACCCGGTTTTGTTGGACTAATAATATCCTTCGGGGTACACGATGGACAATACCAAAGGAAGAATACTCAACTAGTTTGGTGCAAGAAAGTTAACTTCAAAGATAGGAAAAAGACTGCATCTCGTAAACAACACGTTCTTGTCTACTCGTTATCAAACCCTAATTAGACCAAGGCGACACAAAGCATATATACTGTAAATGCACAACTGCTTATGCCAGATGTACATTTCTTGGAGAAAAGCAAAGTAGAGATGGATGTGGGAGCTGAAGAGAAGTAGACAATAAAACAATATTTAAAAAAAATCACTTCAATTTAACAGAAATTCTCTGGATTTAGTTTGACTTTCAGTTGTCATATTTCACTTTTAATTCAATGTTTTTAGAGATCAAACACAAATTAAGTTATTTTCAATGTATTAAAAAAAGTATCTATATATATATATATTTTTTTAATTGTTACGTTATCCAATTTGGTCTGTTAAATTATGATTTTTTTTAATGACTAATAAAGTGTGTTTTGTGCTTATAATCTAATCAAACAGTAATATATATTTAGGTAACGTTACTATAAAATGTCTAAAGCTTTTTGTAAGCTGCAACTGTTTTTTATTTTATTTATTTATTTACTTGAGAACATAGAAATAAACATATTTCACATAAAACTGCCTTAAACTGCTGTGAATGCATCTTTTTTAATTGGTTTGCTGTGTTATTCAAATATTAAGACAATACACTTTAGGTTTTGAATCCTTTTTTTTACTTAAATCATCAAAATTGCAAGCAATTTAACTGAAAATATTTAAATCTGTCTAATAATTCTGAATACAGACTACAGGTTTCACTTTTTGAAAGCAGCAGACATAAATATTGAACTTTTTCTTGATCTTCTAGTTGTTTTTGATGTACCACTAGTAAGTTGCAGAAAAATTTTAGTAAATTATACTAACATGTGCCTGTAGCATGACAAGGGACAGTTTATTTTATAGATACTTTTTAATTTCCACCATTAAAAGTCTGGCCAGATCGGACTGATGCTTAATTCATGAACTTTTCAGGATTTATCTATTAATAGTGAATCTTTTATCAGTACATTTACTCAAAACTGGCTAAAATTTTAAAAATGGAAACAATTGTAATAGTCACACATTTTCTGTTTTAATTGTTTAAAAGAATATATCACATGTTTTTTTAATAATAAAAAAGGAATTTTTAAGGTTTAGTTA
>NC_050531.1:12716850-12717043 GCF_002922805.2 Oryzias melastigma
ATTTAACTGAAAATATTTTAAATGTGTCTAATAATTCTGAATAAAGACTACAAGTTTCACTTTTTTGAAAGCAGCAGACATAAATATTGAACTTTTTCTTGATATTCTAGTTGTTTTTGATGTACCACTAGTAAGTTGCAGAAAAATTGCAGTAAATTATATTAACGTGTGCCTGTAGCATGATACGGGACAG
>NC_050531.1:12717065-12727664 GCF_002922805.2 Oryzias melastigma
ATGGAGTGACAATATGATTTTAACCAAATATGAAGCTGACGGATGCGAGAAAACATGATGTCTCCATAACGGGGTGATATTTGAGTAAATATCAGGACATTTACTCAAAACCGGCTAAAATTTGAAAAATGGAAGAAATTGTAATAGTCACACATTTTCTGTTATTCTAATTTGACAAATTGTTTAAAAGAATATGTCACATGTTTTATTAATAATAAAAAAAATAATTTTTAAGGTTTAGTTAAGTTTAAACAACAGTTGACTGTAATAGTGAGCTTTGAAAAAAAAAATGGGGTAAAAAAAGCATTCACATGAATTCGTCGTACTATGCAATTTAAACAGGAAGCAGACCTTTACAATAAAAATATATGGTTCAAGTAATAGAGTTCCTACGTCCCAGAAGAGTCTTCTGTCTGCCGATGCCAGTGTGGCTCTGTGGAGGGATGATTGCTTCGGCTGCTTGTGCTCATAATTTTGTTTTCTATCTCCAGTGTCTTGCATTAATCTTTTACTTTAACTTTCTATAGTTTAAGTTTTTAGTGCCCCTCATGTGCATTTTGTTTTATTAATCTCACAAGTACAACATGATTAAATAAAAAAACTAAATCCATTTGGTGGTAAAATATACTTTTCTTAGCTTTATTTTGTTTACACGCCTTCAATGACTATCGATTTTTCTTCCCACACTGAAGGGCTTTTGCTACTGGCGTGTCGCCTCAGTGCTCAGCAATTCAGAAAAGTCAGTCAGTTAAGACAAACTGCCAACCAACAAAGCGTCTCTTCTGCAGACCAGTCAATCACTCTCAAGCTTGCTGATGAGTTTAGAACAATGTCAGTTTTATATAGGGGTTCTTTTGTTGTTATCTTATGGAGTAAAATCCGACTACAAATGGTATGGTGTTCTTTTTAATGTTTGGTACAACATTTCCCCAATAAAGCTGATATTTTCTCTATTTTCAGGGCTAATAGCGCATTTGGATATGTGAAAATGAACTCCGCATGGGATCAAATTTTGATATTTTCGAAGTGTAGTGGAGCAAGGAGACTTTGGCCCACCCAATTCAGCTGCGTCACAAATGATAACTTTTTCACAGTGGGTTTTGATCACAATTTGAACTGGAAAAGTCGCATTACCTGCGATAATGCATGTGTGAATGCATTTTTTGCTTAATGCGGTTGTTGTAAATCGGGTAAAGTGCTTAAATTTGCAGTAATTGCTTAAATTGTAAAACGTGCATTAAGTGTTTAAAGTGTATAAATTGTGTAAAGTGCTTAAGTTGCATTAATTTGCATAAACTGTATTAATAGCTTAAATTGCGTAAAACTGTGTAGTTGTGTAAAGTTGTGTTAAATTTGTGTAACTTGTGTAATTGTAATAATGTGTAGTAAAAGCATGAATTTCCTGAACATGCTGTATGTGTAAAATTGCATAAAATGCTGAATTTGCTTAAAATTTGCACAGATTTGTGTAAAATTGAGTAAAGTTGTTTTAAATTGTGTAATTTTGTGTAACTTGCATGAATTTTAACAATGCTGGAAGTACAAGCATGAATTTCTGGACATGCTGATTGTTTTAAATTGCTTAAATTGCATAAAGTGTGTAATTTGCAGGAATTTGCAAAAAAAATTTCTATTAGTTATAATGGGGCTGAAAAAACGCACAAATTGTGTAACTACGCAAAAACTGTAAAGTGCACAACTACTAATAATACAAGCAGTAATGTCCTTAACGAGCTGAACGTTTTGATACCAAGATTGTGTAAATCGCATAAAGTGTGCTTGAGTTTTTACGTGTCAAAAAACGTACGGAAGAAAACGGAAATGAAGAATCTCAATAGTGTAAATGCATTGAATGCATTCACACAATTAAGAAATATTCCGTTTTATTCATAAATTCTTAAAAATAGGTCCTCCATCATTAGAAAAATGCATGTTAAAAACATGATTTTCATTGGAATGGGTCTGTAATAAAATATATATTTCTGTTAAGATTGTTTTTTGGAGATGGGATAAACGGCAGAAATTCAGCAGAATAGCATAATCAGGTACAGCCTCTGTAAAATTGTTCTCATTCACATAGAAACAGAAGAATGCATCATTATCCTAACAAGGCTGCAGAGCAAAATGCCAGTGAAAAATCAATCCCTGAATGCAGGGTTCAGTTCAGTTAACAACTAAAAATCAATAAGTATTATATTACCTTCATCGAGAGAGAGTAAACACAGATGTCCTCTTCTATGAGCTGAACAAATGGAGAAGATTTATGTCCATTCTAGTCTTAGATTTCAAGTTAAAAGTGCAATTTCTTTCGCCTCAGGACACAAACAATGCACACTGATGAGTAAACAAGAGACCCATCACCTGATCGCCTCGTTCCATTTCCGTGTTTCAGCATAATAGTTCAAACCACGTTTGTGGGGTAACCGTGTTTTTAAATATTCTATAGAGGAAACCGTTAAAAAAGTTTAGCTTTGATTGGAACTTGGAAATATATTTATTTAAGGAATTATATATTGGTCTATGACATACCAAGAGAACTTTCCTTAGCTTTGTTGTTCTCCAAAATAACATTTTAGTTTGCTTTTTATTTTCGTCACATGTTACAGAAACAACAGCACCAACTTAATTCAAAGTGTTACTCTTTGATTTGGTACATTTTAATAAATGCGGTGGGTGATTGTGAGAGTTTTGAAACCCAAAACAAGCATTTACTAGTGTTTACATAGACTTATCATTGGAAACCGTAGGAAATCAAGTAGGACTTTAAATGTAAGGATTATTAGGACGCTCAATACGTTACATTGCGTTTGAACAATTTTTGAGAAAAAAATATGTTTAAATGAAATTTTTCAATAAACTATGCACATTTTCATCATCAGAACACAGTGGATTCACAAAGAGACATCCTGAAATGTTAGTATTGATTACATTTATGAAATCAGTGACGACATAGAAAGAAAAAAAAATGAGTGAGCATGGAGTCCTGCACTATACAAGTTTTTATTTAGTAGTTAGGGATCAGGGTGGAAATTCAGACATGCTCGGTGTCTTCAGATTCGGACATTACTAGTCATCAATAGTCGCAGGTCAGCTAGAGTTAGCGCAGAGCTGCTAGCACTTGGAAATACATAACAACATTCCTTTAATAACTTTAAAAAGGTCACGGTAAAACAAAAAGGCACTACTTACATTAAAATGTAAACTTCTGTGCTTCAGAGCACACTCATGTGAAGAAAAGTGCTTCTCCTCCACTGAACACCCTCGCGGCAGAGGGCTCTGTTTCCCTTCGCTACAAAGGTTAGCCCTTAAAAAACTATTTTGGACACCCCTTTCCCTTCCAATGTCCCTACAATTGAAGGGGTAGGGGAACAATTCAGATTCAGCCTTAAATTAATTTAGGAAGGCAGGTAAAACAATTAAACAAGTAGCACAAGTCGGCAGTTTCTTGCACTACACATGCGATTCAATCCAATTGTACCAAGTTTTAATATTTTTCAGCAAAACATGCATTTTTCTTCATGGAGATTTCCACCAATGGATTTTAAAACCATAAAAAAATCCCTATTTTCAAGTCATTTCCCCACAAATTAATACTTTACCATTTTCCCGGACAAATGACATGAAATGATTAGCTGGATGAAGTTAAACAATTTACGACCAGGTCATGACCTTATGAGACGGTGTATCCTGGAAATATTTTTTTTTTAATTACAGCAAGTTTAAAAAAAGTTTATTCATCAGAATTAAAGACAATTTAATGCTTTTTACTGCTTTTTTTTAGTTCAATTTAATCTAAAACTTTTTAAGGATCCACATCCCACCTGTATTTTAAAAGAAAATACTTTTTTTTAAAAAGTAAGGTCTTTCTTTTTCCACAAAAAATAGAAAGTCCAAGAATGTGAGCAGCAGCTGTAAATTAGTGTGTTATTCTGCATTCAGCTGCGTGAGAGCAGAGACTTTGTGAGGTCTGTTGTGCTGTAGCATAAAAGCTCTGCTCCGAGAGACAGCAGAAGTGTTCTACATGCACACAGGCACTCTCGAGGAAGATTGCTTATAGGTTAAATCTTGCCCGAACAGCAGCTCTTGCAGGGTAATCTATTCCACTCTGTGTCTATTCCATTTTCTTCTCTTTTTGTTCCTTCCGTTGCTTCTTCCATTCTAAGTGTCTTGTATTTCCTTCACGCCTGGCTGATTCTGTCTTTTCCCCACATCTGACGTTTGAGAGCCTAAGATGAGCGAGAATTAATAAAAAAAAAAGATAATAAACATTGCCAAGTTAAAGAAGAAGAGGGAAACAACCAGGATTAGGAGAGGAAAAAATGCATCCAATAAAAGTTTATAAAAAGTTTCATTACATACTTGTAGTTACAATTACAAATCTTTCTTTAGAATAATTTGAAACTTTTGTGACTTTAAGGTAAAGTTTTTATAAAAATCTTCTGTGCAAAATTGCCTGCTAAGAAAATAAATGTTGTTTTAACGTTTGTTCACTGAAGTCTCTTTTATTAAGTGTAATGCTTGATTTTCATGGCTAAACATATGAATTGGGCCCCACATACTTAAAATATGGGATTGAGATTCAAACACAGATTGTAATATAAAATACTGAAACACTGGAAAGCAATCACTTAATTTCAGACTCCTTCTTATGTAGGAGGCCAAAACACAGATATTACATTTTATGACCCTTCATGTTTTGTTACATAGCAATACCACTCTGGTAGACAGAAACTTCCTGTAATTGCATCATTTGCAACCAGGAAGAAATAAAAAATAAACATTTTTTTCCCCAAAAAATGAAAAAATCTGTTTTTACAAAGTTATTTGATTTTGTATTTGATTTTAATATAGTGATTACTGTATAATTAAGTGACTTGTTGTTATATTTACTTGTGCATCTATAAGGGACAGTTAAGACATTGAAAAAATTAGTTAGGAAATGTGTGGAAGTAATTTGGTTTTGTCTGCTTTTCGAAATTATGTTAAATGGTTTATTTTTGTTTCAGACAATCCGTATGATGCCCACAGTTAACCAAAGGGAAAAAAAAAAGCAAGCCTTAAATCCTAGTGTGCAGGTGAGTCCACAATCTGGATGCATATACCTGGTCGGACTACGTTAAGTACTCCTGATGTATTGTTATCCAACTCAATAACTTGTCATTTGATTTAACATCAGACACCACAACTCAGTGAACTATTTTGATTCTAAACACGGTCAATAATCTAAATTTGCTAATTTTTTGAGTATGACTGTGCAGCAGTTGGCATTACCCCCCACCCTTGTTTTGGTTTTGCATCAGACAAGCAGGCCACAGGGGAAGAACACCAAACAGCAGGGAAGGTTGTCTCAGCTCATAAGCACGTCTGTTTACAATATAAATGAGCTTTTTGATCCAGAGTTACAGTGGGTCTAAAAGAATATGGGAATATGAAAAGTTTTCTTTACATCTGTATTACATCAGTAGCAACTGGAAACTTTAGTAAATAAAGTTACATATTTTTTTTCCCTTACAGTATTCCTTGCGTATAAAAGAAGTATTTTGATCAGAGCAGCTGTTTACAAGATCATTATATCAAACAGCTAATATCTATTTAGCTCAGAAGAAATAACCTTGTAGGTCATTTGCAGGCATTTGTGTGTAGGCTGGTAAAAAGAAGAAAAGTCAATGTATAAACACCTTTCAATGGTGCCTATTCCCATTTAAAGCCATGGCAACCTTGCAATATAGAAAAAAAAAGACTAATTTTGAAACCTATTTCATTTTCCTTTATCTATTTTTTTAATTCAATTTCCTGTTTAGAGAGCATTTTATACTTAATCTAAAACTTGATTCCAAAGAAGTTGAGTCCAAAAAATATGCCTGCAACATGTAAAATCAAATAAATGACTTGCTAATACAGTATGGTGATCCTCTACATAGCTTTGT
This sequence comes from Oryzias melastigma, assembly GCF_002922805.2. Taxonomy (NCBI): domain Eukaryota; kingdom Metazoa; phylum Chordata; class Actinopteri; order Beloniformes; family Adrianichthyidae; genus Oryzias; species Oryzias melastigma. The sequence goes on from NC_050531.1 coordinate 12,722,993, forward strand.
AAGTTAAAAAAAAACAAAGCAAGTCATCAGATCTGACACAATGATATAATATATATTGGCAATAGTCTAAATATGTTTTCTCTAAATATCTCAAATGTATGTGTTTAAAAAAGCCACCACTCCCATTTTTTTCTTTGTTATGGATAATCAGAATTAATAAAGATTCCAAAGAATGGAATCTGGCACATCAGGAGAGTTTCACAGCCATAAAACAACTGATTTCAATTGAAGTCCTCAATGTTATACACAGGAACATAGTCCTGGAAAAAAACCATTTTACTTATGGAACATTCTGGGAGTTAAGTCAGCAGTGATAGAAACACGACTAAAGGTTGTAAATTAACTTTAAATATGGCCAGCCAAAACATGTCTGTCTATCTGTGCAAATCGCAAGACTATTTCCCTAAGAGACAAGAAGACAAGTGTTAACCAGAGTCTTGCAGTCAGACATCTGCAATGCTACAGGGTGGCCTGAACTTCTATCAAGGCAGAGTGACTCATCAAATCCCTGTGCACAGGTCTTGGCAGTGAACATTTCTGAGGGCCGGTCAGGATCAAAGCTCCTTGACAACTTGTACAAACTGATTGGTGATACTTTTTTTTGACCAAAAATCCCCATTGGACGACATGGAAAACCAGTCCAGTTATGAAAGCACTAAAAAAATTATCTAATGAGGTGAACTTTTTTTTCTTAGGAACGTAAAAGATTCACATTCACATTGATTTTCCAAGCAAATTGTCACTTGTGTAGAAAAAAATGAAAGATATTTTGCTGCACAATTGGCTGTAAAACAATATTTTGTAAATGAAGGCAAAAACAAGAGAAAGTCAATGGATATTTAACAGACTACTAATTATTGGATTATCAAAGCTTCTTGGATTTTGAGGCTTGAATGTGCAAATCACCAAGAAAATGAGCAATAAACAGACTTAGCAGTTTCTTAGTGCTAAATTTGCTTTTTTTTGCTCCATTTAACTTACTTGTAGTGCATTTCATGAACATTGTTGACTTTTGCTTTGGAAAGCTTTGACAAACTGCACCTTTTTAATGTGTTTCTTGTATCTTTGCCATAGACATGAGTCAATCCCTTCTCCTAAAAGAAGAAAGAAAGTATTAAGAACATCAAAAACTATAGCAAATACCCAAGTCAGGTCCAATTCACAATGGCGTCAGCACTTGGAGGTTGTCTAGTAGTTCATTGGAAAAGGTACCCTTCACACATTATCAGCCTTATCTAGCATCCCAATCCTTCTCTTCTTTCAGTTTAAAACATTTAATGATGTGTAGTTGAAATTGATATTACTTATGAATTGATTCTGAACTTAAAAATAAAAAAAAAACATATTGATGTATTTGTATGTACTGTTACTTTTTTTCTAAAGATTTGTATGCTAATTTGGTAAACTAAACACATTCTGTACATGTGAGATTGATTGACAAGGTCAAGCCAATCAGGATGTAGAATACAGTGCGCTACCTAAAAAGAAAAACATACAAAGTTGAGCTAAAAATGTCCGTGACTGCAAAAGGTGAATCATGATAACGAGGGAACATTGTATTTAAAAAATTATTTTGCATGCTGTTTAGTGAATTTTCTAAAACATTTTCAATCCTAATTGTATGATTTTACCTAAAACTAGCAGTGACAATCATTACAATCTATTTTTCCACAGGAAAATAGGGTGTATATGCAGTGGATAAACCTATTGTTCCTTTTAAACTGATTCATGTCTGGGTTACTGTTTGCTTCTCGATCATTTCGACTGCTCTCTCACATGTATTGACACCATTGTGCTCAGAAAATGAGAACAATCTCCAGCCAGCAGATAGAACAACAGAGAAGCAGCTGAGCTGTCATCAATAAGAAACACAGAGGGGTGGAAAGCTGGGCAAAAAAATGCAGAGAAAGCAAGTTCAGTGTAAGACCTTCAAACAACCTACAACTTTGAAAATAAAAGCATCCGAAACATTCAAACAACACCAACTAAAAACCAATTAAAGTCCTCTTTGTTTACCTGTCTACTATAGAAATTAAACTCTCAATAGTGTCAGTTTCTTCTTTTTTCTCTTTCGAAGAGTAATAAGTCTTGCTCTTTTTTTAAAAGGGCCTACACCATGCAAAATCTGCTTTTAAGTGTATTTTAATGTTCATTTCTCACTATAAACAAAGCGATATTTAAACATTTCTGTTTAATCCTCTAAAAACCTCAGTACTAGTTTTATCAACCCACAAAAATGAACAGGTTCAAAGTGAGAACAGCCCCTTACAAGAGGAGTCTGCTATGCCCAAGAAATCCTCATTCAATTTATTGTTTAAAATTTTGAGCGGTGGCATACGCCAAACCCCATTCTGGTGAGGAATCTGCACAACTTTAGGGGTGGATCCTGAAAGCGTCAGAGAATGGCACAAGCAGACCGGTGATATTGAGAAGATGGCTGCAGATAGAGAGCAAACAATTTTGTGGAGGAGGGTGCAAAGACAGCAAGCGACGAATTAGAAGAACTGGTTTGAACATGGATTATTGACGGAAAGGTCCATGTGTCTCCAGGAAAATGATCCACATGAAACCAAAGAGGATTTATTTTTGATACGGAGATTGATGATGCTTCGAAGAGAAAAGAAATGTTCACCGCCAGTGCTAATCACAACATATTGCAATGTTCTCATCATTTCAATAAATCCTAAAATATTAATCCTGTATTGCTGTCTATATTTCTTTATTAAATTCCATCAAAAAATGAACCCATCAGTCATCAACATTTAGACTGTGAACGCTTAGGCTACTAAAGGCAGACACACAATCTTCATCCACACAATCCATCTTTGCAAACAATTTAAATGTTCATATTTGTGTGCCAAACAGACTCAATGCCGAGGCCGGATCTAGGATGACATCGTATTTCTGGGTAATAAAACAGTTCACAAAAATGACTCATATTTTGTTAATAATTTGTTATTTCCAAAGGTACTAAATGATCATATGATCAATAATCATAACATTTGATTAAGACCTATGTGTTTTCTCAAACCAGCAAACTTTGCAGAAAGAATAGTGCCAAAGATTGCGTTTTTCACACAAAACCAACTCAATGTAGAACAGAGTAAAAAAAAACATGCAAATAAATTCTAAGGCTGTCAGGTTAAAGAATAGGCAGTAAAATCTTGAAATTGAAACTTAACTAAGTTTGGACTTGAGCAACTGCATAAAATCTTAATCAATTAAAAAACAATAAGTATTAAGATGATGTAGTTGTGTGTTAAAGTACAATTTCAAAAGCGTTGCTGTACTTTAATCTACAGCAGAGATTAGATTTGTGAAACTTATTCATGAATTATAACAAAACAAATGAAATCAAATTGTCATTTGTGTATTTTTATTATCCTTTAAAATGAAAGCTAGTTTAAAAATTATTTTTTTGCTGGAAGTTTACCAATTGCTCATTGTGACAAGCTTTGTGTCATTTTTTTTGTCATAAAATTTAAGGTAAATGTGAAATTCAGAGATTAGGTTTTAATGCTGCAAAGGATAGCTGAGAAGCCTGGCACAATTACAGGTACCTTTCTCACTAAGCAATTAAGCTATCATTTATAGACTGCAGAATTTGAAAAACTATGAGTTTATATCCTCTACAGATGGCCTGAGGATATGAAACTGTTTCTTCTCCAGCTTTGCTTTGCTGCAAAGATGAGGGATTTCTTAATGTCCATCACAATAAAGTTCTTTCCTTAACATTTTAAAGTGTAGAATCCAAAAATCAGAGAACCATTGCCCAGACATGAAGGTTACCGACTTGAAGCTGGTCATAACTCTAACAAATATCCAACTAAAGTTCAAGTAAATGACTAGATTAAAAAAGAAAAATAGAAAAACAGACTCAAAGTGGAATTTGACAAAAAACACTGATATTTCCATTTTAAAAGATTTTTTTAATCCAGAAATGGCAGTATTTGAAGTAATTTTTCATAATCCTAAGGATAATTGAGGGTTTTGATGTACTCCAGGGAATTCAAAATGGCACGTTGTGTCTTAGCAATCAGCTTGGCTTTAAACCTCAGCCATCAAAAAATATATTTATATTTTTGGAAAAGAAAAAAATTGCCACGAGGTTCAAGAAATTGGTTGTTCTATTTCTTCATTCATCCATTTTCCACTTGTATTATTTTCAGGGTCATCGGGCTGCTGGAGCCTGTCCCAACTACTGTTGAGTGAAGGCAGGGTACATCCTGAAGAGGTTGCAGGTCTGTCTGGGGATATTCTATGGTTAATTACAAAATAGAAGGAATTCAATAGACAGATTTAATCAATATAATTCCATAGCATATATAGATTATTTTCCCTTTTTGAGGGCTGTGTTATTCCAATTTGCAAATTTCCCCTTAAAATCTGAATGTTCTGTTCTGTCAGGAAGTCAAAATAAAACACAATTCTACTGACACACTTAGCCTCAGAAAGACCTTCCTCTGAGTTTACTGTTTCTCCTTCAGCATGACAAAAATGAACTAGAATGGAAATGTATTCAAAAAGCAAAGTAGGAAGCCAAGGCTAAAGGACAGAGGGAAGGTTCTGTTTTAGGGCAGATTTGGATATTGAATTTCATAAAAACTTTCCTACTTAGATTACTGAAGATACTTCAAAACAGTTTAGGGTTATGAATGTTTCTGGAATGAAG
>NC_050531.1:12727696-12733000 GCF_002922805.2 Oryzias melastigma
TAGATATATGTTAGGATCAAGATTACAAAGCAAAGTATGTGAACATTTTGGACTAAAATGAAGCAAAACGTGCAACTTCAATATCCAAACTGATTTAGATATTACCCTACAGAATAAATGACAAACCTTAAAAAATCTATTCATGAACTTTCTAGACTTAAAAATGATTAGATGCATTTTCTTATCCCTGAAGGCAAAAATTAATTAGTTAATTGTCTGAGAAAGAACAGAAAACGGATGCAACAATTGAAAAACACAAAGCAGAGGGGAGGGTTCTTGGGGATAAAGCTTTTATATCATAAAATAATTATGCCTAAGAGTCTAAATTTGGTTTGTAAATCTGTAAGATTCTCTAGAGAAAGTAAAAAAATACAAAGAAAGCCAAGACGAGAGCTATTCCGAGTCCACAAATAAACTGACAGAAGAATGGTGGCAGTGAAACATAAGACCATCCATTCATTAAACTGATTGATTCATTGTCAGACGTTGTGTTGATCTGTGGGTTTAGACAACACGGAAACCCAAGAGACTGGGGAAGCGAGGGTGAAGAAGATCAATGAAACTTTGACAGAAGAATAAAGTAAAAAGGAAAAAAGAAAAGGCACCGAACAAAGGACAAAGTTATATTGAGATTGATAGGAGAATGCCTGTAAACAAAACAGTAACTGTATCAATATGTATAACACGATGAACAAAGATTTTGTAAACAGTGGGGAACAAATATATGTATGTATGTGTTATAAATCTACAAGAAATTTTAATTTTATTCATGTTCCCTATAATGTTCATTGAGTTATGACTTTACAATAAACATTCAAACAAGTCCTAAAGCCTTGGCCACCCCTGTCCATTTCTGGTCCCTAGCTGTACCTGAACTTTATCTTGTTCAAGCTCTCTCAAACTGAATTTCAGATGTTATTTTGTTCACTTAAAACCAGGTTTTAGTTTTCCTAATTCTACCATGCTGAAACATGCCGCATTCAAATATGCTCCTGTAATCATAGTGCAAAGAAAAAAGGTTGCCACTCGTTGCCCCTCGTTGCCCTCTTTGTCCCCCTGTCAATCTATTAGAGGAGAATACTACCATAATATTGTGATGCAGAGGTAGAGCTCTGATCAAAAGGTAGCAGGTTCAAGTCCCACCTTGCCTGCCCATGCATCAGAATTTCCTTGGGAAAGACATTGAGTCTTGCTTTGGGGCAGATGTGTGTATGGGACTGTTAAGTATTTTGGGACCTTAATGAGGAAAAAAAAAGTCACTATTTGATAAGATGCAATAGTCTTTTAAAACTATATGAACAGTTCACAAACTATGTATATGCACTGACAAATTCTGCAGAAATACCAGCCGGGGCAATGTGTGTTTAGATGCCCACTTCCGATCAAAACTATATCTAATTACGCATATATGCATGTTTCAGGCTTCTGCTTCCAAAACTCTCTAAATCACACATCGCTACACAGGCTTTAAAGAACGCTTCTGGCTCTACATACAAAATGTGTCTTTTCTGGGTGATTAGCACCGCCAGATTAGCATAGCTGCTGCCCACCATTGGACAATATGTCTTGTTTGTGTTGTCTACTAGTTTCTCTTGGGGATTAATAAAGTATGATTGATTGATTGAAACGTTTGCAGGTCAGAGTCTTATCTAAGGTTAACTTTAAACTTAACTCAAGGCATTATCTTGAGTTAGAAGAATATTTTGGCCTTTTAACTTGTACGAGCTTATTTTCACTCATGCACATGAAAAGACTGCATTGCAAATACATGTATTTCACACATTTTGTTGGACTTCAAGGATGCAGCGAGTGTCCTCCAGCTTTTATCGTAAGGATTTATGCTCACTTAATATTTTAGTTTTTGTCTGAGCTGCTTCACAGTATGTATTTTAACAGGTGAAGGCTGTTTTAAGAACACTGAGCTACAGTTTACTCCTGACCCTGATACATGCTGTGCAAAAGTCCTTTCCATATAGCCTTTCAAAATAACCACTAAAAGTTTGTCTTCACTCTTGAGCCAAGCCCTAGTTTATTAGTACCACTGGGAGTTTAGAAACATCTCCCCCAGGGGCATGACAAGGCACCATGTGCAGCATCCCTCACATGCTTTGGCAGGCCCCACAGTGGCTCCCCCATGAACTCTTCCAACCATTTCTGGCAGGTCAATTTCATCCATCTTTATTATTTTTTTTTCTAAGATAAAACAAGAACAATTTCTGTGTAACATGTACTAGTCAAAAAATATTTATTTTCCAGTTAAATAGACCTGCATGTGCACACGAAACCCTGTGGTTCACAACACCGTCTGCTAATTTATACCTCAAAGTGAGGCAAACCCTCAGGACAGCTGTGTATAATCAGGAGCATTACTAATTGATTATGTGTAAAATTGGTAATTTACTTTTTGTGAGATTAAAATTTGTCTGTCCAGCATTAAGCTGCCAATGGTTGGGATGTATTGGCACATTTGCCAACCTCAGCAAATTCAAAGGTTTGAGGGTAATCACCATCTCTGCCTTTGAGCCAGCACTGTAAAAAAGTTCAGGCTTTAGTCATCAAAAATGAATACGTTTAAATAAGTCTTGCAAATGCAGTGAAGATGAATAAAAAACAGAGGGATGACCAGTTATTGTAAATAGAGTGGTTTCTTAGATTTATGAAATGAAGGAATCGATTATATGTTGTGTCGTTTAGGCTCTGATTCGCCGTTGCATCACACTTCTTCACATCAAAGACAGATGAAAATGGCTGTCCTGTTTCGCTCTTGTGTCTTGTCCGTTCCTATAAAAAGATGGGTCAGATTCTTTGGCAGATAAAAATGAAAAGTGGCCTACTTAGTCCCTTTTTAGATGGCGATACCTCTTGCAACTGCATCAAACGAGCTTGAGGATTTGACCCCAAACTGAGCAATATTCCCACAACCAAAGTCACTCGATTTAGATTGTTGGAATCGTTGAACACCATAAAAACAATTCAGCAGAGGTAAAACAAATTGTTGTGTAAAAAAATTTTCAAAGGCGTGAAGAGGGAAAACAAAACTGGCCAAATTATGTAAACTTCTAAGTCAAACGGAGGATTAAAAGAAACCAGGTGCAGTTTATATAAGAGGTTATGCCTCTTATATGCCTCTCTCCCAGTGTCAACAACTTGGATAGCACAAGGGTTGATGTCAAAAAGGAATGCACATTAGCAAGAAAAAAAAGTTGAAAGAGAGATGGCAATAAGTTGAAGTAATGATAGAGCGCATTAAAGACAAAGAGAGTCCATGATAGCACGAGAAAGTTTGAATTGGCATGCCATTTATGTCTCCTATTCTGTCTCATTATCTGCCACAATAACAGGTGTTCTGAGAACGGCGTGAGAAGGATAATAATTCAACACATGTACCCACGGATAGGCAGTGTTAAACTGAAGCAGACACAAACACTCGTTTCACCGTCAAATGACCTCAACAAGAAAAGGAAATCAAGATGTTGACAGCAGAAGTTTCATGGTGCACTATTTACAAGCAGGTGGTAATTTAAAAGGAAAATTACAGGTCTCAGAGTCTTAGCCATGAAAGTTAACACTGGTGTTTGTCACCAATCATTCTCTTTTTTCTTACAGGTGAGAATCTGCCCTCCTGGCTTTGAAGTATCGAAGCACGGATGTGATAAGCAGTACAAATTAGAGAGCTGAAAAAAAAAATGAAAAGAAAAGAAATAAAACTCCTGAATGATGCAAGAAAAGAAAATTCAAGTGCAACAAAAGTTTCTTGTACAGTTATTCAACTAAAGTAAGAAATAGAACAAATCCAGTAATCTGAACATTTCATGAGGTCAAATGCTGATTTTTTATTTAATTTTTTTTAGTCAAAAGAGAGCTCATTTGTCACAAATACATGTAATTTTCTTTTAATTTACAACTTTTTATGTATTTTCTTTTGTAACTCTGCTTTCAGCCATTAGTTTTTTGCAATTCACTAGGAAGAGCCCCACCTGAACAAACAGCTAAAATAATTAATGCAAATTAAAGTTTGGGCTCCTAAACGTCTTAGGTCTTGATGAGTTTGCTCAGACTGAGAAGCTGATGTGCGTTAAGGTTAACAGGACAGAGTACAAACAAAAGAGGATGGCTGAGTGGATGACAAGAGCATATCTCTGGATCAAAACATGTATGGGTGGAAGAATAAGAATTGACGAAAGCGTTTTGGCTAGAAGATTGATTAGATACAAAAACAGAGAGGAAGGATGAGAATTAAAAGAATCCCAGTATTTTAAGTCAATTTGTATAAATTTGAGATTCAAGGATCCAAATTGTTTATAAGAATTTTTTTCTTTTTTTTTTTCTTTTTTATACATTATGATTTTTTGCTGAACTGTGTTATCCACAAACCAGTTTTTGACCATAGTGGTGTAAATAGAGTAGGTGGTGAAAGTCATTACAGTTAAAATGAAATGATCAAAAAAATATTTTAAACAGTTTATTATTGGTATGGTTATTAATATTATAAAAGCAGTTCTTTTAGCTGATGTGCTATAAGAGCTGTGGCAAAAATGTGTAGAAATTCTTGAAAAATAAATATGCCAAAATATGAAATTCAGGTACAATAAGAGATCAAATATTCCCACATAATGAACCTTCATAGGAAGAGAATATATATACAAGTACAAATATTTTCAAGGTTTTATATGTATACTGTATGTGACTTTATTATTCATTTCCCATATGAAGTTCAAGTATAACATAAAATAATCCACATACTGAATCGTCACTACTACACAATGAATTTTTTTTTAATCAGCAAAAATTCTCTCTTTTTTTTCATATTCATCTCCAATATGAAGTTCAAGAAAAACAGAAAATACAGCTATTCAAGTATGAAACCCTTGTCCTGATTTTTAAGCCACAAATGTTCAACTTATTTTTAAGAGTTTTTTGAGAGTTTTGAGGCAGCGGTCATGTTGTGCAGCAAAGCATTTCACAATGTTGACCAAATCCAGTGCCTCGGCACAATTTTCTTTTTCACTACTGATAATGGCAAGATTTCTCAGCACAATGAGCACAAGGTATTTTTTTTTACAAGTTTTAAAGTAGAAAATCTGCATTCACATCCTGCTGTTTTTACTGACGGTTCTTTAACCCTCAATGCAGAAAGAAACATTTGTACCAGTTTCGCACTGACCAAACCAGTGGAGAACTACTAAGTGCATTTCAATATTCCATCCATCCATCTCCTTGGCCGCTTCTTCCCTTTCGGGGTCGCGGGGGTGCCGGAGCCTATCCCGGCTACTGATGGGCGAAGGCGGGGTACACCCTGGACAG
>NC_050531.1:12733604-12737807 GCF_002922805.2 Oryzias melastigma
TTTCACTACTGATAATGGCAAGATTTCTCAGCACAAGGAGCACAAGGTATTTTTTTTACAAGTTTTAAAGTTGAAAATCTGCATTCACATCCTGCTGTATTTACTGACGGTTCTTTAACCCTCAATGCAGAAAGAAACATTTGTACCAGTTTCCCACTGACCAAACCAGTGAAGAACTACTAAGTGCATTTCAATATTTAGAAAATTAAACTTTATTAATGTTTTTGTGACCATTATCTCATTTATTTACAAAATTCAGCCTACAAATGTTACGATAATTGAAATATAGCAGTGCAATAGTTTTCCTATACAAGTTCCTTTCAAAATAAAGTACAACCTGTATCAAAGAGATCTCCCTGCCAAAGTAAAACGTAACATAAATGAGTGCAACATGACATTTTCTATCATTGTGACTTTGGAGAACCTCTTAATTAAAAAAAATATATATGTATATAAACATAATACAAACATATTATAGAATTATAGAAACTATTCTGAAACCAATTTAAATATGTTGTCATTCTTTTTCAGTATTTTGAAATGTTAAAAATCTTCATAAAGGAAAATACTGATTTATCTAAAACCAAACAATCCTCTTTTTTATTTATTTATTTATTTATTTTATTTGAATGGTTTGTATTTTCTTTAAAACCCAAGGGCCACAATGGACGGTTTGCAGCTTCAGGTTGAAAAAAATATAAAGAATTTAGAAAGACTGAATAGGTTTCCATCTGCTCTTTTTCTTTTTAAAAAGTGGTGTCTTTTATTTCTGTTGTTGAGTCTTGCAGATCAAAAGACTCACGATTTCATTTAAAAGTTTTGCCTTTGTCATTTTACAATGCTTAAAAAAATCTTGTAGCATTATTATTATTTTGGGGGGGGTGAAGAGGGGGTACCCCCATAGCTCCGCCCCTTAATAGGAAAATTCTTCTAGTTCTTTTTTAATAAACAGCCCCTAACTATCACAAATCTGTAATAAATTCTGTATCTGTGAATAAAACAACCCCCCTCCTATTTTTCTCCTTTAATATCATCCTTATTTTGTCTCATGATTATTAACAGTTGTGCAAAAATCTCACTTGGTAATTCCAAATTGAAGTAACTCAGAAAATGGATGAAGAATTAAATAATAAAAAAAAGATAAGATAAGGGGTAAATATTTGAAAGATAATGGACTACAAAGGCTGGATAGATGCAGTGATGAGGAAAGACAGATCTGATCAAACATTCAGGGGGTGTTATGGAAAAAGAAAGGAAAGAAAAAAGGAGAAAAAGCTGCCAATGAAGAATGCGCACAGTCCAGAATTTATTTATAGATGTATTTATAATACATGTCCATGGAATGAATGGTTTTTCTTAGTCTGTGTGGCACACATGCATCACGTGTGTGCACCCCTACATTTGTCTGTGCCAAAATGTGCATGCGTACCTGTGCGGAACCTCAGCCAGACAGGACAAGCGCTGACTGATGAAAGCATGTTTGTTTTAACGAGCATCCAAAGTGGATTCACCCCGAGAGAGATTTGCTTTCTCGCTTTATGCTGCTTCTGCTCCTGTCTGATGATATGTGAAGCATGCGCCATCAGTCTGCTGCCGGTGTGTTTGTTTACCTGTGGTGTGCTCGCGTATTTTTCTGAAGTATGTGTGATGTGCCTGCATTTTCAGTTTGGAGGTGTTCGTGACACAGCAGAGGAAGAACGGCGTGACAGTGTCGGGAAGAGTGTGTTCTAGAGTGTTACATGCAATTTGTGAAAAGGTTAACATCAATAAATCTAATTAAATGGTAATTAAATATCAAAAGAAGTTGTTTTCTTTTACTTTAACCTTTCTGAAAAATGGCAAAGAATTTGGAATAAACAAGTCTGAAATTTGCTGTAGTATCCTCACTAAGATAACGGACAATTAAAGGATATGTCACTCAAAGTACCACACCCTATATTTAATCACCATTTTGATGCAAAATATAAAATAGAAGGATGCAATTGTTGATCCTTGAGAGAAGTTTGAGCAGAGTAGACAGAATTATCTCAGTTAATCCCCTCCGTTTTTCAGGTGGAGCTAACATTTGACCTTCCTCAGTGGAACTAAGTGATGTTAAGCATTTTTCTCCACTTGGTTGTCTGTAGAAAATGAAAGATCAAACCCTCTGACCTTTGGATGCTCCAGCCAGTTGAGAGGAATCAGCGGGTGTTTACTGCACTGTTCCATTAGGAATCCTGTTACAAGTAAATATTTTCCTTTTTTTATTTTAGATTTTTTTTTTTTTTAGAAACCATAAATGCATTTGAATTAACTTGTCAATTATGCACCGTGCATCATCCAAAAATATATAGACGCATGAAAGGTTAGAGTCAAAGGGTAATTACAGAGTCAATAAGCCCACTGGGGACTGTCTTGCAAAAATATTGACTCAAGAGGTGAAACAAATAAAGTTGACAGCAGAGCAAGATACCAGTAATGCAAAGTGGCAGAGCAAGAAGCATTTCAAAATAAGAGCACATGCAGAAAGTGGAGTTGAAATCACACTGTAAATATAAATGTGACCAGAAATGTTTCTTTTTTATCTTTTATAGATTTACATGTGTGTGTTTCCTAATTTCCCAATTTCAAAACCACAGTTTTAATGTTTTTTAGAGCAGAATAATGTTGACTTGCCCTAAACAGATCTGATGAGGGTTTTTGCTTTTGACACACAGAGCAAGACTGCCTTCTAAATAGCAGGAGACCACAACTACCAAACGGTGTGTGGAGGCGAAATCCCTGTTCTCATTTGGCTGTGTGCCATAAATAGACTCGTTCTGGAGAAGTGGGGGTCAAAATTACAAAGGTGGCACATTGTGTGTACCAGTAAAACAACAAGCCTTGGATGATTGGGTCCATTGAAGGAATGGAAATAGCAGAGAGAAAGGATTCCAACAAAGGAGCACAATGTGCATGAAAAAAATTGAGTTTGGTAAACATTTTGACTTAAGGGCTTAAAGCTCCAGCTGTAATCAAAGAAAGATAGATGCCAATGGGTAAATGAAAAAATCACCAGGTGTATATTGATAAGGGCATATTATTCTCTTGAAACAGTTAAATGCCACCACCAGATGGGACAGTAGCAGAAATGGTCGGGAAATAGTTTCTGGTTCATCTACCTTGTTAAAGGTCTTCTCTTGTAGAAAGATCAATGAAGCAGCTAATTGTCTGACTGTTATTGCTCCATTAAACCCAATTAGAAAGACAGAAAAAATAACACACTTGAAGAGAAAAAAATAATCTGTTGGTATGAACCACTGTGAAAACAGATTTTGTCATGTGTAACATTTAATTTTATTTATTTTAAATTCATATTTTCTGCATTCTTAACACAATGATACATACAAATTCAAATAAATAAAAGGGAATGTGTTCATATTTATTTGTTTTTGTTAAAAAATATTACATTTTAAAACTCGTACATGCTTCTAACAGTATTTTTTATTTATTTATTTTTTTGACAAACCTGAAAATGCCAGATATTTCAATGTGCATGAAACCCCTGACCTGTAGGTGTCGCTACAACATGATCAAGGCACTTCTTCCTCTGCCACGTCGCCTCTGTGGGATCCTCGTCTGCACACGTTGGTTGTTTTCAATATCAATGGCGGAAGTCGCCTTAACCTGTAAGTTTTTGCTGCGGCAATATTTGAAATTTTTTTTTAACAGTTTGGAGTCAGCATTTCACAAAGAAAATACACAATAATATGTATTTTTGTCGGAACATTTAAGCTTAAATAATTTTTCTCCGTTCCGTGTCAGAATGTTTCGTGCAGCTGCTTGAGGAGTGTGGGGGAAATAATTCACCTGCAGCGAAATAAAAGTCTGATTTTTCGTTTCGAGATTGGAGTATGTTTAGTATTTGTCTAATCGTATTTGTTTCGTTAGAAAATAATTCCGATTTAGCGTCGTTATCCTTTAGTAAACGTGTCGAAGGGAGTCCACATTCATCTGCTGCAACAGAATTAACCTGGTTAGGATTGGCTGTGGCGTCAAAACTTGTATAAAAATCTTCAGCAAATTATTAAAATGTTAGTTTTGGAGTTAGAAATAATTCTGGGTTGCCTCACAGCTCTCTTAAAAAAATATCATATTTAAATATCTTTGGAACCACACAAATGAAAGAAAAAAAATGTTAACCTCACAAAAAAAACAAAGAAGCAGATTTTTTTAATTGTTATT
>NC_050531.1:12737859-12755614 GCF_002922805.2 Oryzias melastigma
TTTCTTTTTGTAATGTTTAGTAATTTTGAAAGAATAATCACAAAATTAATGATAGTTTATTTACCAGTTGTCTTTGATGTATTAGAACAAACCAGCAAATGTGTTTCATAAAATGTGTGGTAATTTTTGAAACCTGTTGTTAAAAGTCTTTTGCTTTTTCAGTAATTCCTTAGAAAGTTTTTCCAGTGTGCTCAGATAAGTGTTAAAGTGCAATCCTGGTAGTTAATGCTAAACCTAATCCATGACAATCTTCCTTTTTAAACTTTGTTCAGAGTTGCTTCTTTCATGATTATAGTTTAACTTTTTTCACCCTCTGTGGGTGGTTTCTCCTCCATGCATGGGTCGTGTACCAGAGGCTTGGGAGCTTAAAGGTCCTTCGAGGTAACTGTTCCCAGCACTGCGCTTTTCTGGACTAAGATATCAATGGTTTTTCCAGGAATCTAATTTCCGATTATTGCATTTGATTTGTGCAGGTGGCTTACCATTGGACGTAAGGGTAGTTTTCCACAACCTCATCGAGTTGCCTATGAATGCTCATAGAGTCCTGTTGATGTTGTTCAGCTCCATGCATTCAGTGATCTATGTCTGTGGCATTGAGTCACAAGCTTCTTGTAATCAGAGTCATTGTTTGGCAGTTTCCAGTCCTTCAGGTTTGGGCAACTGGCTGTACCTCTGAGGCACTTGTGTTTTCATTCTACCTCTTTGGACCTCTACTAGTCATCTCACTTTTGATTTTAGCCTGCAATTGTTGCTTCCATAGTGGGTATTGTTTTCTCGCATGGTTGCTCTTTTAGCTAAGCATCTCTTGGGTCACAGCTACTGAAGTGTAATCCAGTTCAGTGGTTTCAGTGATTGTTGTGGTGGAATTTGCTTAAGTGTTGTATTTGTTATCAGGGCTGCTTTTCTGTTCATTCTAGACATTGTTATAGTTTCCAGGTTAGTTGCTGCCTCACTCAGCTTAATGATATACATTTTGGTTGTGTCTTTGAGTAGGATTACTTGAGTTGTAGCTTTCCTACAGAACCTTGTTCTCACATCTAGTCAATTCCCGTCTTGTTCCAGTTGCCCACTTTCCATCAGGGTGCTCTGGTCTTGCCCAAGGACCCACACTGGAATATGTTGATTGCTCATGGCGCCCTATGGGAGTCGGACCCTGATTTCCCATGTGCCAGTCCTGCACTCAACAAACTGAGATATCCTGCTGCACATTATATTTTAATTAAACTGAATGGAGTAAACGCTTGAGACTTAGCATGATATTTCCAAAGCTTTGAATGCAAACTTCTTTTTTGATTTATCTTTCTAATAATTCAAGACCAGTTTTTTTACTTTCTTGTCCTTCATACTCTTTTGTTATTTGCTCTTATTTACTAGTTTTTTTTGTTTCCACTGATTTGCATTTAAGTTTGTACCTCATTATCTCTTTCAGGTTTGTCTGAGTTTGCTAATCAAAGAAATTGATCTGTAAACCTCCGTCATGGAGTGGTCACCTTTGGACTGCCTGTTACCCTCTGGTAAGCCCTCTACACTTAAAAAACTACATGTAAAAGTGACATACAATACTTGGAGAATTAATTAGTTGTAAATCTTTAATTTACCTTTCATTGCTACAATTGAATAGGCCACTCCGGAAACTTGAAAGGCTTCTTGTTGCCTGGGCGATGTGTTTGGGTTCATTGTCGTGCTGGAAGATCCAGCCATGTTTCACCCCCAACATCTCACTGATAGAAGGAGGTTTTGACCATAATCTCACCATATATGGCCCCATTAATCCTTTTCTTAATATGGTCAGTCTTCTTGTCACCATTTGCAGAAAAGCGTCCCCAAAGCACGATGTTTCCACCCCCATGTTTCACAGTGGGTATAGTGTTCCTGGAATTCATTTGGAGCACTAATTGTTTGCCCCCCCCCCCAGGTGAGGAGCTCATAGAGAAGAAAGATTGACAGTAATTTTGTATTTCATCCATTTTCTAATATTTGCTTCAACATTTGAGCTCCTCTCATCAAGTTGCTTACTGTAGATTGGGTCATCCCAGTCTTGTTCAGGTGTTCAATCCCTGATGTTGTTAGACAGCCTATTGATCATGATGGGAGGTAATGTTGGACCATATAGAACAAAAAATAATATATCATGACATTTATTATTTTATATTACAATACCAATATACGTATATATCACGGTATACCACAAGAATGAATGCTTTCAGAAAATTTAATTTCTTACATTTCCCCAAACTCATTTTAATGTGACATTTACCTGAACTGTCAGAAATGAAAAACATACATTAAAATTGATGTATTAAATATGATTTGCATAACACTGCTTTTTCTTTGGCTGGCTTTAGATTTTCTTTTCCCAAATTTCTCAGAATTTTTGGATTCTCGTGTGTTCTTTTTTGTAGACCTTCTATAGTCGATAGAAAATGTTTTCTGAGATGGGATCAGTCGATATAAAATACTCAATAAAAAGTATTTCTCATAAAAAATAGATCAAGACGCGACAACATGTGATAAATTAAATCAGTTTTCTTTTATTTCAAACTGTGCTTTATGCAACAAAGTGGGGGGAAAAGCATAGCAAAATCCTAAGAAAATGCTTAAAAATGACTAAAAAATAGGAACTGTCTGAGAAGAAAAAAATCCTAAAAAAAATAAATAATGATACTGTACACTTGGCCTTTGGTCCACTCATTCCTAAGACATGTGAGACTTTACCCAGGGACCCATGACACTAAAAAAAATGCAATAAATTTTTACAATAATGTAAATACTTTTGCTCGGGTTAAAGTCACTCGGCTCTAGGGTTTAAGGAGCTACATTTGCATCAAGTACATTTGCTTGCTTTTTTTCACAGTTTGAGGCTATATTTTTATGCATAACAAATTAGTAGTGCCTTTGTGTTGTTGTGTTGCTATGTGAAAGAAATACAGGTTCTATCCTGGAACCAGAGGACATACTTTGCCCAGTTCTGTCAAGGTGAAGTTGCTTAATATTTTGTCCTTTGGCCCAAACAAAAGGCTCAGTGTGGTTTTCTTCTATCCTCATGTGAAGGCTGGTTAATTGGTTGCATATTCTAGGAATCTCAAGTTTCATCTAAATAACAAAAATTAAACATTTACTTCTTGAATTCCCTTTGATTTCTCATTGAGAGTCAACTGTTAAATACTGGTTCAGTCAGTGCATTGTTAAATCCTTTCATTGAAGCCAGCATAATATTGAAGAACATTTTCAATAAGGTTTTTTTTCTGTATTTGATGAATTTTTAATATATTTCGGCATCTTCGATTTAATTTTTTGCAGGATCTTCTTATTTAGACTCCCAGAGGGGAATATAAAACAACCCCTTTGGATGTCTGCATTTTAAAAATCCCTAGTGTGCACTGTTAGCCTTTTAAATTTCAACATTTTCATTTTTAAATGCCTATTGCTGGTATATATATGTGTGTTAGCTTATGGGCCTGGATTTAGTATGTGTTTGTAGTATTTATGCTGTCTGGCTCTTCTAAGAGGATCCCAAGGTGACATTTCTTTGAACAGAGAGCATGGAGGGCCGCGCTCCTCCTTGTGTTTGCAATTCTCGATGCGAGGATGTGAGTGTTTGTGTGACAAAGGGTTATCTGAAAAGTCACGGCTGGTTGAGTTTGTCTTTTGTTCTCTGCACACTTCCAGCCAATTAAGAGACAAGACTGACAAATCTGCTCCTCCTCTTTTTCCCTCCTCACCATCCCATGTCCTCCTTTTTTTTCTCCTTCCCTTTCTTGTATCATACTTGTGTGCAGTTGACTTTTGAAGTGACCTTCCAGTAGTGTGAACTTTTTAACAACACAAACACCAACCCAGTGTTTTTTTTTTTTTTTTTACTTCCCAAAATCTCAGCCATATTTTGCATTCCTTTAAGTCTTAAGATAAAAATCCAGAGCGTAAATCCAACTTCTCAGTGAAGGTAATTCCAGGAGAAAGTTTGCACGAGCTTAAGTTAACCAACTACATAACCTTTTGTCTTGACCCTTTTTTCCCTGGATTTGCTCATAATTAATGGTACATCAGGAGTTTAAGCTTCATGAAAGCTTCACTGGTAATTCCAAAATGCATGAAATTGATTTAAGGTCAGTTTTGTGGGAAGGAACCATAGCATGACACTTTTCCTTTGATTCAGCATTTTGACTGTGCTGTAGAAATCAAGCTAAAAAATGCATGAGGCACCTTTTACAATGACAGACACTAGAGGAAAAGATGAGTGAAAAGAGCAGTGAAAGGTTTAACGCCAAAGGCTAAAGAGGTTGTGCTTTGCTCTTTGCCCTATATAGATCTTTTTTTAGCAGCTCCTATTTTTGGCTCCCAGTAGCGAAAACTTTTGTTTTCAATTTCCTGTAGAGAAGTAAATAACAATTCCAAAGTATTGACCAGATAAGGCTTAGTCACAAACTGACCTTATGGGTGAACGTGGGCTGTCTGCAAATGAAAAACTGGCAAACCTGTTTTGGGGCAAGTAGGTGGGCCACTTGCGATATAAAAGTTGAAGACAGGTGAGCTTGTAGAGTGAAAATCATCAAGCAAAAAAGGCTTGGGAGACAGAAAAAATACTCTTCTATCTAATAGTCTTTTTTTATATTTCCTTTGTTGGAGTCAGTTATTAAAATAAACAAAAGAGTCCTCTAGAAACCCCTCAAGTTTAAAGACTGCTTTTTGTTCTGGAACAGCCCACATTTTTCAGACTGGGGTGAGTAGAAATTGAATATTTTTGTAACAATTGAATGTAGGGTTCAAATGGCCCTAATGTACATTCCTGCTAGTTATGTGCTTGTACCACAAAATGCACAATTTGTCAGAAAAATCAATCTAACTGGCTCCACTATAGTGACGGCTGGTGTTTACTCTGCAAAACTAAGTTTTAGCAATTATATTTATTCAATTTCTCATTAAATTGAACTTATTAACAATGTACGGTATTTACTTAAAACCCAGAATTACTTGCTTAGAACAATTTAGGAAATTTAACATCCATTGTCAATAAATAAATAACTCTGATAAAAGAACTACTTGCTGAGTTATTATGTTTAGTGTAATAAATTATTTTGACTAGAACTTTGAGTTGTATTTGATTTGGATTGTGTCAGTGTAACCCAGGTTAAAAAAAGTAGATATAATAATCTCAAAAAGAAATGCAACAACATTTCCCTTAATAAGGACTTGGGCATTGCAAAACTGGTCAAGGTGAGTGAAAATACTGTAGTCCAGGGAAATTATTTTTTACACGGATGAAATAAACATCATGTAAAATCATTGAATCCAATGGGGAGTCCTTTAAACTCTCAGAAAAGGAAGACTTGCATGGAACATTCTCTCTCTTTTTTTATCTCTTTTTATTTCCATCTTCATGCAGAGGGTTATAATGACCTCATTATGATGAATTTGTTTCAATTTCCTCTTGATTGAGCTTGTCCAGAGGCATGAACAATAGCCAGTCTGTATTTTAAGGGTATTGTTTGAAGGTGTGTGTGATAATATGTTATATCTGTGCTGATTTTTTTTTTTTTTTTGTGGATGCTTCAATTGATTGTGTCTGAGTATCCACTTTTTTTCTGTCATTTCAGGCACACAGAAAATCTGCCTGATCCTTCTGAACCAGCCTCTGGATAAAAACTACCTTCATATTCTCTGGAGTAAAGGTACATCTCTCTGCTGTTTAAAAAATAGATTAGACAAGGCCTTTTTACAAATGTATGGCACCAAAATCCCATTTGAATGCATTGGTTTGCATTGAGCAGAAAATCCCCACTTTGTGAGACTGCCTGTGGAGCCTACACTCCTTAAAATTTTAATTTACAGCCTTGTTGTTGAAAGTGCTCCTTCTCAATCTTCACCTCAACTGTCTTTTGATTGTGTAAAAAATAAAAATAAAAAAATCTGTCCTCATTCTAAAGTTGCCTTTGTGTTTATTGTAATGATTTCTGCAGCTTCACCACCTGGACGCTTATTACGTTTAAAGCCCAGATAATTTGAACTGATGGGCAATGCCATTAGAGATGGGAAAATATAGTATTAAACAATTATTAATTGACTAGAAAAGGGATTTATTGTTCATTTTGATAATGAAATGTCAGACAATAATTATGAGTGATGATGAGGAGCAGTGGTTTGGACCAAGGATATCACTCATTTATGAGTGGAGCTTCTTGTCTGCCTACTTTTCTTCCCCCCCTCCCTTTGTGTGTCTGCCTCTTTGCAACAAGACAGCATTGCACTCCTTAGAAACACAGCACACCGAATGCTACTGAGAGTAAGAGAACAAAACAGATTTTACATTTTTATCTTTTTGACAGGAATGCTCGTTATCCATAATTGCCATAAAATCCATTATTTCTCAAACGCCTGTTGAACAAGCAGAATATAAAATTGCAGACGTGATATATTTAACCGCTGCATCTGGAGACGAACTGATCACTGCCATATGGTGCTTGTTATGATGTAAAATTGCGATGAACAACCTCTAGAAAAGTGCTAATTACACTGAATATAATGACTGAACCGAGTGAAGAGGATGAAGGATGTCATGGAGCTGTCTGTCAGTTTACAAACATATTAAGAAAATGCTTGAAGGCTGTTTTTATCATTTAAGTATCACTGTTAGAAGTTCAGAGTATAGACTCAAACATCATTTTTAGAAAAAAAAGTAAATTCTGTCCTAAATAAAACAATAGAAAAATGGAGGAATGGTAGCCTGGCAGGAGACTGTTTGCCCTGAATTTGGGAAATTATAGAATAAAATCAATAGTTAGATCACACTGAAAATAGATAAGTGATTCATTCATAACTGTTAGTGGCTGTCAGAGTCCAACTCTGGGGCGAAACAAAAACTGTGCAATATTGGCACTTCCTGTTTGTGGTTGATTTAAGACAATTGTAGCCGAAGCCATCTCAGGTCAGCAGTTAACCGCTTAGCTTGACAAGCAATCAGCGCAAGACTGCTTTTCTGTGCTTCGGAATCCGCTGGAATTACATTAATTGCGTCAACGGTTGAAGAATGACCACAGAAGATAAAGCTTTGGTGTAAAAGGGTTAATTTAACCAGACGTGGGATTTGCTGAGTTGCAGAAAAAAGATAGAAGTTGTTTGCTGTAACGCTCAGGCAGTTACACAGTGAAGCCTGAAAGTGTTGAACTGAATTTGAAGATTTAATCGATCACTGGGACAAAGAGTTCTGTTTGGTAGACATTGCTTTTTCAACTGTTCAAATTGTGAGTTTAGTTGGGGGTTATTTGAAGGGCACTGTATAATCTACTTTTCTTCAAATGTGCGGTGTTAAAACATCAAGCTATTTAATTGTAAATGTAATGCAAATGCACATCTATCTAGATTTTTTTTTTTTTATAAGAGTATTCATGGTCAATGGAGAACTTTATCTGTTTGTCTTTTTGCTGTTCCATTCTTACTGAGAGACAAAAATAATAAGCCAAAGTCAAAGCAAATATCTTGTGCTTGTCTAGGCTGTTTAGCACTACACCCTAAAATTATTCTCACTATTGTAAAACTCGTGCATAAAGACGATCAATAATCCACAGGACTGAAAAGGACCATTGAAAGAATCCACACCAAAACTCTGAGCTTTACTGTCAAATTCAGATATTCAAGTGTACAAGACTAATGAATGACACCGTCTTTTGCAATCACAGAATAATCTTTCCTGGGGGCAGTTTTACGGTTCTGGTTTAAGGCGCCTAGAACTTTGATCAGTTGTTATCAGCACCCTGCTGATCTTAGGTGTGCTGGGGGCTGATGTACCACTTTTGTAGCTGATTTTCAAAAAAAAGATCTTCAAAAAATCTGTCCTACTGGGATCATACCAAACACAAGTGAACTGCAGCAAAGATTCTTTTGATTTTATCTGGTGTCTCTGCATCCAAAAAAAACAATAAAACTGTACACATACTAATTATAGACGTTATCGACAATAATATGCATTCTTGAAATAATTTTAAATAACTTTCAAGGAAAACTGATTAGGAGTAATTATAATAACTTCAGATTGAATTTTAATGAACATGCCTTTGATATTCTTATCAGCTTAGCACAAAACCCAGGAGGCACCTGAGCTCTTTCCACCTTACAGCAGTCGTGCAGATAGATAAACATAGCTCTCTTGGTTTTTGCCGTCAGAATGGAGGACCTCCAAAAATGTTTAATGTCATTACAAAAACAAAGGGTCTCATCAGATTTTATGCTGAAGCTTGTTTGCCCCCAGAGACAGAGAGGCTTTGAGTTTCCTTTACAATCCTCCTTCTCTGTTCTTATTTTGAAGTCATATTTGGTGGTTTGGCATATTTTCATGAATATTATTCTATCCTAAAACACATACCCTACTTCCTGAAATGATGCAGATTTCTTGGGATTGTTAAAAATGGATAAATTTTTGCCATCAGTGCTCATGGGAGTTGAGAAAGTTTTGACAGACTGCCGTGTGTGACGGGCAGATCTCAGATCTTTCACAGTTTGATAGTAAACATGCTTGTAGCAAGTTTATCCTTCCTCACTTGAAAAGCCATGTTTTTTTAATGGTGATAAGCAGATGCCGGCGTTCTGAAGATGTCTCGGTGCGCGCCCCTCTCCAGATGGTTGTTCACCTGGAGGCATCACAAACAGGTCTCCATCTTTATAGACGCAGACATTCCCCGTCTAACACAAACCTCTGATGTGCTGCCCCTGGGCCCCCAATCCTTCACCTGTGGGGGGAGGTAAAGCAGCAGGGTGCACGAAGGGGGTGTGATTGGAGCTACAAGAGCGCAACCCTGATCAAAGGGAGACTCATTTACTGCTGCCGAGTGTGGTGTTGTTGAGTTGGATCAAGCTGCTTATTTCACTCATGCACCCTCTCACTCATAGAGTTCATCAGTCAGACGCTTATTCACTCACTCAATCACCTTGAGATGCCTCACCTGCTCATTGTGCAACAGCACAAACAAGAAGTACAATACAGCAATCAGTCAAGATTATCCTCGCTGCAGAAGAAGTAACAAAATGTACCCCTGTTGATTAGAAGTGCCTCAATTCATCATTTAATGATGTTTTCTGGAGTTGAAGTTTGAGAACTCACCTTAGCTGCAAGACAAACAGCTGCTATTGCACAGAAAAAGTTATACAAATGTTTTATTTTCCTGCACCAAGAACATATCAGGTGGAGTTAGATGAGGGAGGTAATCAAAAGAGTAGTAAAGCCTTAGTCACAGAATTTTAAGATGGCAGACCACTTGGGGAGCCCATAGAGCCAAAATGTTCATGCATATATTTTTTTCTGCACATTTCACCTGCAAGTGGAAGGTTGTAGCTGGTAAGGCGCAGGCACATTGAATAGATTTTTCACATTTTAACCCTTCAAATCCTGCACCTGACCAGAGAAGCTGGTGCTTAGAGTGAGCAATTTCCCATTGACTCCCATGTTAAAATCCTAATTTTCACCCCTCAAATAAACCCCCGTAATGCCTGGTGCTTAAACTTTTTATTTCATCAATTGTTGCATATTTGATCCATGACAACTCTGGAGCGAGTGAATTATATACGTCTATGGTGCAGCCTGACTATGAGAAAGGAGAATATTAGACAATCAGAGTGTAGTGTGTGTGGGCATCCCACTTGTGTCCTATGGGCACCTTTGTGTAACACTCAGACACATGTAGCATTTGAATGCAATGAGTAACACCTCTCTAATGACTAGACTGTGGGATAAGCAGAATCGACTGTACATCGTAAGTGCTTATAACTTCTATTTCTTTTTACAAATACTTAAAGTCTCTCTATGACAATTTTTTATTTAAAAAAAAACGTTCTCAGTGGTGTCTTAATTATTATTATGACGTTTTTAACCAAATCCCAGAACCTAAATGTCTTAAAAAAAACATTTTTCATGTTGATCTAAAGACTCTGTTTCCAAAATCTCCTCTGAATGGGTGTGGCCTTTGGTACTGAGCAGAGCAGTTCCGCCCCCGTCTGATTATGATAGCTCTGTGTCTCGTTAGGGTAAATCTTCACCGCTGCTTTATAAAAATGTCAGGCAGTATCTGTAATGTCCAGCTGGATGGTTTTGATTCGGATGTCAGCTCGAATGAAGAAGTGAAGAGCTTCGTGGACCGAACTTTCATTGATTTATAATTCATTACAATTGCTGTCAAATGAGCTGCCGTTCACATTTCCATAATCACATCAAGAAGCTCCGTGGAGTCTCGCAGAGATTTTCCAGCATTCTCAGTCCTGCTACCATAAGTTTCACAAAAAATCCAATAACGACTGATTTGACCACGGAAATGTGAACGGCGGCTCATTTGACTGCAGTCAATGGGAAGAAGAGGGGTTTTGTGCATGTGTAGCATAGCTCTTGTGACGTAAAGAAGGCTCATTAAATCAAATAGAGTCTGATTTGATTGAGAGCGATTTAAAAGGAGAAATACTCTGAAATTCAAAAACGAAAATATTTCTTCAACACATAGATGTTAAAAACTCAAAAAACAGGATTTTCAATGGAAGGGAACTTTAACAAAACACTTACCACATGCACAACAATTGTACGTTCCATTTTCATGATGTCTCTGGAGGTGGACGAGCCACAAGGGGACTGCAAGACACACAGTTTGTCTCACAGTTTTCATGTGTATGTCTTGCTCATACAGAAAGACATACAAACATACAGTCTGCATCTTCTGTCTACAACCCTCCACAAGTTTGGAACCCAAAATCCCATAGCACCCGTACAGGTCAGCATCCCGTACAAGTACATGTGACTAAACCATAAGAAGCAGCTATAACTGAGCTGCTCAGAATAATGAAGAAGGCTGGTGTAGCTTTCTAAAACATTAGAGAACTAGTGAAGAAAGATGATTTGCTGCTGAATAGTGCTAGGAAAAAATCAGAAATGATGGTGGAAGTGAAGAATAGGGTACAAATGGAGCAGGGAGAGTGTGTACTGATAAATGAAGAGTGTGCATTAGGGCATCATAGGGGCTGTAAACTTTTTACAGCTCTCCGTGACCATTTGCCCTCTCCTGTTCAGCGCTAAAGCACCATCTTGACAGGTATTAATCCTCCCCACAAACTTTATCAATAGAGGCTTGGCCTTAGAACTGCCTCTCAGCAGTGACGGAACGCAAACCTTAGTGCGCACACCTACGTTAGAATTCAAAGGTGCGTTTTAAAAAAAAGAGCTCATACAGTTTTTAGCCACATTTTTGGAGATGTATTATCCATCATGTGGATAGGATTGAGTGACAAGGAGAGTGTTCAGCAACCTGCGGGGAGGGATTATGATGACTGGTATACTTACAAGGTCATCGCTGTCAACTGTTCCCGCCATCCCAACCTGCTGTCATACTGCCATCAATCATAAGGCATCTGCATCTGCCGCAAACTGATCCACCTGTAAACATTGTTCAAGTCCTGCATAAAATGTTTCACATTTATGGAAAGGTTTTGTGCAGCTTCACCTTAGTTGCTAAAATATGAATTTTTGTGGGGTTTTTTTCTTTGATTTGCAAGACATAAGTGGATCTTTCCAGCACTTTATTCTTGAGAAAGCTAATTTTAAGTTCAGCGTCATTTGGGTTCTGCTATTTTTCAAGGGGACATCCACATCTAGTACAACATGAGCTTCAGGCATTAGTTTCTGCTAAAATATTCATCGTTGTTTACTTTGTTTGTCTGCAGTTTCAGGGAGAAAATAAAATAGAAACATTGTGTTTATTTAACACAATTAGCCTGTTTTTCAAGCACATCTATAAAAGCTAAACTGTCAGAATAACCATAAAATCCGTTTTGACTGCTTTAGGGACTATAATAATATTTATCCTTACAATAAAATCTAATGAGCATTTTTTTTCCAACACTTCACATCAAAGCATAGTCATGGTAATGAGATTATGCATGCACACTCCATAACAGTTATCTTCAAGTTTTTTTTTTTTTGACTGAAGGAAGAATAAGCTCTGAAAATCAATCTCCATTTTCATGCAGTTACAAATATATCTTATAATTTTAAAGTTTATCACTTTATGACACATTTGGTTTTTTTTGTCTCCAATATATACATTTTTTTGAGTTAGTGTTGCCCATTCCTCCCTTAAAGACAACTATTTTACAAGCCTTCCCAATCCCCTTTTAATTAGGATGATGCTGTTTTTAGCTCAAATAAAAGAATAATTTTTTAAGACATAATGTAGTTCTTGTAGAAGATTCATTAGAAATTTGCCTTAGAGTTCCAAGTGTGAAGCAACCCCGCCCCTCTTCCCGTTGCAAATTGGAACAGGCACCTTATTGCCTATGCATGACAAATAAGTTATTTTTCAAACAGGATTTTTTTTTGTCTGCTGTTGATTCACAATTGTTATTTGAGCAAAGAAATACTAAATACTTGCTAAATTTTCTTTATACATGTCCTCTGTCATCAGAAAAACGCCACAAGATTATATTAAAACCCCCCACACATACACACAAAAAACTATTTTCATCAGAATAGTCTTTAAGGAAATTGATGGCTCTTCCTCAGTCTAACAACAGTCTATTTCTCTTCATTGCTGGATAGAAAGGACAGAACAGCACCTCCATATGGATCTATCTCAGAAAAGAGCCATTGAGTCTTCTGTTCTACCCTATTTTTTTATTTAAATTAATTCACAGTTAATGCTATTTTCTTGGTCTTAACTTACCAACAATCTGACCCAGTGACTCTAGAAAATTATAGCAGGGACCTGTCTCAAAAGCTCAATTTAGCTCCCGTCAAAAAATCCATTAGGAAGCAAATCCACCTGAAATTATGTCTGTCTTTCTGTGCAGACAAAAAATTAGAAGTCAATTTGCCAGAAAATAATTGTTTGACATTATTCTCTTGGGCTAATTTAACTGAAATGTCCTGAGCGTGAAAAATACCTAATTTGATGTTGTGAATATGATTTGAGTTTTCACTCTTGGACTTTCTACGGAACAAACCCCGTTAGGAATCAAACCTGCCAATGGAATTTCATGCTAATTATTTTTTAACTAAATTATTTTTTTTAGCTCAAACTCACTTTTACATTATATATTTGTACACATTGCATTTAAACTTTATGTATAATTAAAAGGCAAAGTCATATTCTGATAGTAAACGGCTTTTGTTTTCTGGAATGGACCCAGCTGGCAAAAAAGTAGGGAAAAAAAGATTCATTTACAAGTGTTGCCTGTCTCTTTGGTGCAGACTTTAGTTAGTTCTCAACAAGGTACAAGTAGAAAACATCAGCTGGTACTTTGAAGTTCTCCCCGGTGTGTACCACAAAAGCCCCAAACAGAAAGCAGGCCTTAAAAAATAAGCTTCCTATTCAGCATGAATCGAAAGGAAGCCATGAAAGAGCATGCATTTGCAAGTAGTTTGCATGTCATTTATTGCAGCATGAATAACATCTTAATAATCATTTTAAATAACAACCTGTTTGGACCGTTTACCCAGGGGTAGCCAGTGTGGACTTTATTCAAACTTTTCAACAATGTGACAGAAGTAAATGTGTTAAAGATGTAAGAAAAGGATACATTTGGCTTTTCTTGGTGTAAAATGGTTGTTTTGTCAAGTGTCACACCTTTTCAAGCTTTAACGTATGCCTGTTTACAAGCTGAAACTCAACCATGCTTTCTTCAAACATGTCCAGCTTATTGGAAAACCATAGAATTCTTTTTCAAAGTAGGACTTTTGCCATGGGATTAC
Source organism: Oryzias melastigma (assembly GCF_002922805.2). NCBI lineage: Eukaryota > Metazoa > Chordata > Actinopteri > Beloniformes > Adrianichthyidae > Oryzias > Oryzias melastigma. Next base: position 12,751,574 of record NC_050531.1, read on the forward strand.
CTGCTTAAAATGGAAGAGTTGAATCGTTTCGTGGAGCTCAGACTAATGTTCTCTCTCCCCGTCTCTTTCCCCAGCACTTTTGAAAGCATGTGCTGATGGAGCTGCCAATCATTTGTATGAAATAACTGCTGGATGTCACGACAGGTAAGCTGGCCTGTGGTCACCTGTATTTATAACTCTTTAGACTCTTTTTAAGAGTTTATTTTAATACTGATTTGATTCATATCATAATTTGTGGTTGCTGATACTATTTATAGTCTATATTGGTTCATTTGAAACAATCAGATTTACTCAGTTTTTTTAAATTAGTTCCCAGTTTGTGATCGTAGGCGTGTGCGATCCAAAACCCCTTTATGTGTGATGAAGAAGTGGAGGTGCACAACCTGTAGCAGCAGCTTTTTCCGACTAATGGAGGACTCCTGTCAGGCCATCAGATGGATCTGGGGATCATCGGGTCCCTGAAGTGTCGAGACTTTCACATTAACACCCAGAGCGTGAGCATGAGTGTGCATTTTCACCAGGGTGTGAATGGGATGTTAGAAGTCTCTATTTTTGTCGGTCTGCAAACATGTTCTCGTGATTTTTATCATCACAACAATCATTGTGATTTTTTTCACAAATAAAGGTTAGAACACATTTTTGCTAAGTGACCCTATTAAGACACATTAACATCCTTACAAAATATACTCCAGTAGTTTAAAATGGAAATCCAAAGCTAAAGTCCAATTTAAAATGGTTAGACTCAACAAAATCCTACTATTGAAACATGGTTTTTGGTCTCTTGTAGCTAGTTTGCATACATGGCAACTGCACTGGAGTAAAATGTTTATCACAATTAACATGGGAAAGATTGCTGACACAAGCGTACTTGTATTTGTAATCATCTTTACACAATTTATTCCTGTGTATTTAAAAGTGACACAAATGGACAGACCTGCATTCATTCAAATATGAGCATTATTAAGGAATTACTATTAATATTTGTAAAAAGAAAAGAAAATAGAAAATAGAAAACCTTGCAATGCTTACCGGTAATATATAATATGATTTTTTTTTTTGGCACTCTTTCATATTTTCCTAAGTTTCTTTATTCTGACAATGCTGCACAACATAGTGGCTGAAATAACGCCCTTTAAGATTTGACCAACAGTACCATATTTTACTAAAAGCTTAGTTAAAAAACCCATCTGTGTCTTGGTATTTCTCATATTTGCAAAGAAAAAATATTGAAGATAATCCTAGTTTTTAATATACTCAAGGAATCTCTAGGCTGAAGATAGAAAAGAAAGAAAACAAACATCCTCAGGTTGATGCAAAATGTTTTATTAGTTTGTTTAACACTACTGCATTTTACAAAACTGCATTCTGTTTTGATGGAATACTTTGAGAAAACTGCTAAGTTGGCAGCAGCGAGAAGCTGTCAGCAAGTCTGCAGCTATTGTGACAAAACAGGGAAAAATGGAGACTGGGTCACGCTATAGGGAGAAGAAATGCCCAACCTGTCATGGTCTGATGGGTAAGGCAGACTGTTAGGTTTTATTAGCATTAATTAGGGCTGTATGACATAGGGGAAAGTTATATACCTGGTTCTACATAGTAATAAACATTGGACTTACAAGGAATAGTGAATACATTTGTGCAGAAACTATTTGATAATTCATCTTTTTAGCCAAAACTACAGGTAGATTTACAAAAAAGAGCATGCCATGCAATTCTACTCTGATCCACAATGAAGTATAATTGCTTAAAAGGAAACAGTAAATGCTATTTGGGTTAAGTAGTTAGAAATGTGTTTGTTTTTTTGCAATAACACCTGAAAAATCAAAAACTATTCTCTCAATTCGTGGTAATTTGTTATAGACTACAGATCTAATTGCTTAGCAATTAGCAATCCTTTTCTATTAGCATTAGAAGAGTTGAGTAAGTGGGTTGTTTCCAAACAAAGAAGAGCATGTGAGTTTTCAGTGGTGGTTTAAAACTAAAATAGGTTATGCATTTTAGCCTGTCAAATACACAGAGCCCATATGAGTTTTGGTCTGATGGTAGAGGCATTTTTCATATGTTGTGTGACACTGTAGATTCATCCCGTGACCCCTCCAGTCTGAGCTCTGTCAGCAGTCTGCCCACTGGAGCTGTCAGCCCAGCTCTTTCGTTGGACTCCAAAATAAACCATTATTTGTTCCACATAGCAATTTGAGGCATTACGTAAGGAAGGAAAAAGGGGGAAGGAATCATAAAAGGGTGGGGATGTTCAAATAAATCAACAAGCTAAAGTGTTTTTAACCAAAGATGATAAACCTAATGGGCCAAACAGACATAACGGATACAGAGAAGCAAACAAGAGCTTCAAGTAATCAATCAAAGCCAAGTTTGATGAGATTGGAGCACGAACAAGAACAAAGCAGCACCTCTTCACCTCAATACAACTGAAGATTTGTAGACGGGTGCTTTTGTGGAAACGGAGAAGGAGGAATTCAAAAATGGCAAGAAAACAACAAAAGGGAGAGTAATTTGCATGACAGATGGTTTGAAAGGAAGACAAATAAGTCGAAAAATGTTTTGTTGGACTGTTTGCTGATCGTTTGTGAGGGTTTTTTTTTGTGTTGGGGGTGTAATTTTGAGGTAGGCAATCTTGCCAAAGGATTATATCTTCTTTTGGAACAGAATCCCATATTTCATCAAGACTGTATAATAACAGTAGTAGTTAGATATTGCACGCACAAAGGCTTTCTTAAATCTTAAGCTAGTCTCACACTGGGCTTTTGACACGTGTTGAAGAATTTGCATTTAACGCATTCTTGAATGTGCATTTAGTCCATGGTGTTCTTTACTATCTACTAGCCATAGACAGTATATAGAGAGAACTGGGGGGTTTCACCCTCCCACAACCCTAACTGCTCAAATTTTAGACAAAAGAATTGAGTTTATGTGCTAAGCTATACACTTGAAGCTGTTTTGTGGTCTGTGCACAAAAGAAGTTGAGTAAGTCAAGGGAGAAATGAAAGAAAGGTGTTAGGAGCTGGTTCAAAATATATCTCAGTATTCTGTCACTGTAAATCCTTCAGGCTCATACATCTGTGCCCTGGCAGAGCTAGCAGGCTGATGCCACTGACAGCATGACGTTACCGGTCGCCGTTCTCAGTTATTACCCTCATATAGTTTTGGTTTCTTACGCTCCATCTATATTTTCATCTAAAACGGGCACGGGCTTCTCCAATCTGACAGAAACAAATGACACTGTTGCCGTTTTGTGTCGCAAAGTCTTTAAAAAGGATTTGCTTAACCTGAACAAATGAGAAATCTAGGTGGTTTGGTCCATAAACTGCAACAAATCCTCGCCATGAAAAGTATGAGACATTAGTGGTTAGGTTGGGCATTATTTTTTAAGAGTTTCTTCATTTCATAGAACAGAACAGTGATTTGTGAAACGCTGCCTTTAGTCGCTGCTTTGAGATCAGTCGATCATAAAAAACAATCTAAACTGCTGACAGTAAGATAAGCAGGATGGACAAGGATTTTAGGTATTCATCTATAGTTGTGATATTCTTTCATAACAGCCCTTAATAAGCGTCTGATTAAAACGTAGGCGCTTTAAGCCTGTAGCCTCGCCCGTGGCATTGCTAATCCGTGCAACTTCATCGCAGCTCTGAACACACAAATGGAAAATAAAATCAAATGAGAGCAGATGATAAGCTATGTTACAATTACAAACTCTGATACTCACATAGACCATAGAATAGGTTCTCCTGTGGGGTGGGGCATCATTCTGGCTGACATGTTGCTACATGGGAATGGATAGTTTCCAAAGATGTCATCCATTGGCCTCCTCTTAATGTTTTATTTTAAAATAGCACAATAATGTTGATGGGCCAATCGATGAATTCACAGATGCAAATTTGGAGTTAACAAACAAGTTGATGACATGATGATTGCTACATCTATCATTTCTATACAGTCTAATTAGTATTGGCTGCAATAAAGATCTCATCAGAGCAGAGTTTCAAAATGATGTTAAGCCTCATTGCTCAGGGACATTTATAT
>NC_050531.1:12755702-12761030 GCF_002922805.2 Oryzias melastigma
CAGTAGCCGGGATAGGCTCCGGCACCCCCGCAACCCCGAAAGGGAAGAAGCGGTCAAGAAAATGGATGGATGGATGGACTCTCTTTGTTTTAAATTGGTGCTTGACATTATTATATATTAGGGCTGTAATGAGTATTGGAATACTCTGATATTTGCGATCTATTCCCGAAAAGTACAAATATTTATGATGTCGGAAATCACTGATTCACAATCTTTTTAAATATAGTAGAGTGTAGTAAAAATACAATTCAGGCAATGTAAATATTGCTCAAAAATGCTGAATAATATTCGATTTTAAATACGTAAACCAAAGAAGCCAAATGTGCAATTGTCACGGAATGTAAATAAATCTTCAAGGTAAAGGTTGGTTGTAAAACTTGTTTAACACCGGCCCTCAAGGCCTGGATTCAGAAACCCAAAGTGTAGACGAAACATCTTAGTTTTGAAGTCAAACTTTTTTCATGGATAGAAAATTAAACTCGAGTTTAGGTTACTGAAATAATTTCTAAAAAAAACTGCTTGAAATATAGTTTATTATTTCTATTAAAATTTACACTGAATATAAATTTTAAAAATTTTACGAAAATCTTGTGATCAATATTGTGAATTTGACTGCTGAAGATGCTAGTGCTGATAGCTAAAAACACTGAAATTGATAGCTAAAAATGCTGAAGCGGAAAGCTGAAATCGCTAAAGCTAAGAGCTGAAAACGCTGAAGTTGATAGCCAGCTACAAAAAATTGTAAAATGCCAAATTAATCTAAAAAATGAAATTAGCCAAAAGCTAAACTCCAAAATAGCCTAAAAAAAAAAAATCCCAAATCAGCCAAAACAGCTAGCATGTCGCTGAAATATTAGCTAAACTCCAAAATAGCCTAAAAAACTTTAATAAAAGCCAAAATAGTAAAAAAAAAAAAAAAATGCTAGCATAAAGCTATGTATTTATTTAAATGATGACAGTGCATATTTTTCAATATTTTAGCATAACAAAAACATAAATATTTCTGAATTAGCACACATGCTCAATCACATCTGTTGTCCTAAGGCAGGAAAAGATAAAACATATTAATACTGAACACATTAAAATGTGACAATAAGACTTAAGTAGACATAACCAGAGAAAGAAGAAAAAAAACTCCACAGTTTAATGGACCCGAGAAATTGTTTTAAGTATGAGTACAAGTCTGGTTTGATTTTAACCAGTTTTAGAACTGTGTTGAACATTGCTTAGTTTTCACAGTTTCTGATGTGAACTGGCAGTGTATTCCAAAATTCTGTGCCTCTGACGGACGCCACCATTTCACTGAATCTGGTCCTGCATTTTTGTACTTCAGTCTCCTCTAGTTAGTGCTCTGGTGTGAATTCCTACATTATTTTTCATATGAATAAAATTCATTAAAGGTGGTGGAGAAAGCCCATTTAAAACTTTAAAAATTAGACAGGCAGTAGAAAACAACTGATACATTTCACAATCTAACATGTTATATTTATTGAGAATGAAGCAGTAGTGATACTGCAAAGGCTTTTTATCAAGTGTTTTCAATCCTTTTTTAAAGGGGGATTGCGGTGGCTTTAAAATGGTTGCGTTTGTGTGGGACCAAGTAGAAAGACAAATGACTAAAAAACATTCAGTGTAAATAAACCTTTGATGCTTCAGTAGTTAAATAAGATCATGTGTATTTAAATTTAACAAATTAAGCATAATGATTCTAGAAACAAATTTAACATGATCTTTAAAAGTCACATGAGAGTAAAAAAGAACACCAAGATATTTAAACTGTTCAACCACCTATATTTGTTCTCCATCGATCAATACAGTTAGCTGGTCACTGCTTAAAGGCTCATGAGAGAAAAACATGCAGACTGTTTTTTTTTTTTTTGATATTGAGATGAAGGCATGAATTTTTGAGCCAGTTGGTGACTGGCACCATGATTTCAGATAGAACTGGAGAAGCTTCAGCTTTTGTTTTTGCATGAACATAAATAACTGTATCGTCTGCATATAACTACACTCCATATAGTATAAAGTAACGACTAATCGACTATTAAATTAGTCGTTGACTATTTTAATAGTCTATATCCATCCCATGATAAATGTGGATGAAGGTGGACAGGATTTCATGTCTGCCACAGACACCAGTGACAATCATAAATCATGTAGAAAAAAAAAAGTTCAGCGCGCTGTCTTGTGGGGTCCAGATGACCCCTCTCCCAACATCAACATACCTAGTATAGCACAAAGGATAAAGGAAGGTGATTAAATACATATTATTTTAATTTTATCCATCTAGTAAAAAGACATACATGTAACTATCTAACTATTCAGACAGTCATCTAAATTGTAAGAATCGTGGTCAGTCTATGAATTGTTGATCTGGATTTGTGAATTTACACCCCAGACCCCCCATTTCCCAAGTAAAAATCCACAGCCCTATTAGACATGACCTCCAGGATCAGTTGAACTACCAAAACTCAATAAAATGCCATATATCCTGTAATCATTCAAACCTCATTTTCAACATGTGCCGAGTGAAGATAAGCTATGTTATTTCCTAAAAATGCATATCCAGTATAGCTTCTGTTCCATTCAAAGGAAATCATGTAAATGATGACAAGAATTTTGGGAAAAAAAAGAAAAACACGCCGGGACTAGGTGCGATGTAAAATTGTTCATGTTTGCCTGTCACTGCGTGCATCAAAAAATAATGAGGATAATAAAAATTTCTGCTCAGCCTCCACACTCACTGGTGCTGTCACAAGAACAGAGTGGGTGGCTGGCTTCCTGCTGTTAAAAGAAAGGTGCCACATAATTTTCTGTCAAAACACCCTTAATAGTAGATATAGAGGATGTGGAGCGGAAAGGGCGCTTCGGGGTAAAGGCTTTTTGCTTCTTACTACAAGTCAAGTGACAGTGATTCCACTTCTCCATGAGGTGTGCTAGGAAAAACACAGTTTATCTCTCTGATCCAGATAAAAGCTTCATCTGCTTTCTTTTCAAAAAAAGACCTCTGTATAAAACAGTGACATATTCAGAAGTTATTGAGTGTTTTTGTGTGTATGTTTTTCTCTCGTCGCCCTGTTCAAACCTTAAGACTTTAAGAGTATTCTGCTCTTTGATGATACGCCGCTTGAATCTATGCCATTTTAAGCTCAAACACGATATTCTTTTAGGATTTACTTATTCCTTTAATGCTGTTTTTGCTTTTTTTTTAAATGCTGAATTCTAATGAATGCACACATTTAAGGCTCCAACGCTCCGTTCTCTGTTTGGTTTAAGTTTTGTTTAATTCATTTTTACTCTGTATCAAATGACTCAGAGTCTTTGACTTGCATGTAACCACTAAGCAGCAGAGTGATTTTTGTGCCTGATATCTAAGCATCAGACAGGAGTTTCATGTATATCATGCTCTCTGACAAGCTCCCAGCCTTTGTGTTAGTCATGAGTAGACTGAGTATTTCTTTTTTCCTTCCTTTCTTTATTTTCTAAACACATTATGGTGCCAGTTTCTATTGTTGGCAAGGTTGCATTAAATTCAAAATCTGAGCTAATTGCAAATATTTATAATACTTATAGTCTGTTTTTTAAGCAATGCAAAGACTGTTATATTTATTTTGAGACTTTGAAGTGAACCATTCATTAGCACATAGAAATGCAAAGCCTATTGTCTCATGCAAAGATTTTTCCTTAATTAGCATTCCTGAGAAACATCAAAACAAAAATAAGTAAAGGACCCCCTCTTTTATGTTTGGCTGTTTTCTCCGCTAGAGGCTTGGGAGCCTGAACGTTTGCACCTTTATTTAGCTGTTCTTACGACTGTTCTCCTGGATAAAGATTTCTGATGTTGTTTATGAAATCTGCTGGACCCACATTTCCAAGCATCAGCTTAAACGTCATGTGCTCTGGGTTAATCTTTTATGGTTTCTAGAATTTTTAGGTATCAGGATGTTTCTAGCTTTCAAAATTGTCACATTTTTCTGGAGTTTTCTATATTCAATTATGCTGCAGCTAATTTTAATATGGGATTGGATCAGTGGCTTGATGCCAAAAAATATGTTCATAAGTGAACGTACTATTTTATCTTAACCCTCTCGTGTTCAGTAGTGCTGCCACAAACGATTCTTTTAATAGTCAACTAATCACCGATTAAATTTTCCGATTAGTTGACTAATCGGGTCATGCGTAAACTGGATGTAAAGCACACATCTTAACCATCATCAGCTTTAAACTAACTAAAAGCTAAATATATAGAATTACCTGCAATAATGCTAGTGTGAATGCTGTAAGCTGAGTTTGGCAGCTGAAGATGCTTGGGACAATAACTGAAGATGGTGAAATTGATAGCTAAAAACACTGAAGCTGATAGCTGAAAACGCTGAAGCTGATATCCAGCTAAAATATTACCTAAATGCCAAATTAGCCTAATAAAATAAAAAAGAAAACTTAGGTTAGTCAAAACAGCTAGCAAGTTGCTGGAAAAATAGCAAAACTTCGAAATAGCCTAAAAAACAGAAAAAAGCAAAATTAACCAAAACAGCTAGCGTGTAAATATCAGCCTAACTCTAAAATAACCTAAAAAGCTTAAAAAAATACTAAATTAGCCAAAACAGCTTGCTTATAGCTGAAAAAATATCTAAACTTAAAAATAGCCTAAAAAACTTAAAAAAGACGAAATTGGCCAAAACAGTTTGCATGTAGCTGAAATATTAGCTAAATATCAAATTACCAAAATATCCTAAAAAATAATAAAAACCCAAATTAGCCATAACGTCTAGCATGCAGCTGAAATGTTAGCTAAACTGCAAAATAGCCTAAAAAACAAAAAAAGCCTAAATTAGCCAAAATAGCTAGCATTAAGCTGAAATATTGGCTAAACTCCCAAATAGCCTAAAAAACCTAATAAATTTCAAAATAGTCCAAAAAGCTAACATAATGCCATTATAACTTTCAACTTTACTACACTCTGACTCCATAATAATATAAAGTAACGACTAATCAACTATTAAATTAGTCGTCGACTATTTGGATAGTCGATTAGTCGACTAATTATGGCAGCATTAATGTTCATAGGGGAAAATATGTATATTTCTATCACATATTTTTCCAGTTGAAAAGATGAGAAAGGTCTGGAATGTTCTTCATAAGCACTCTTCAACTGTTAACTGGATGAAGGATCGTCTGTAATCCTGTCCTTGGCAGTGGACCTAACCTCTGGCTCGTCTTACGCCCCCAACTGTCCCTCAGCTCCGTCTGGATGAAACCCATCTGCTACACTATTCAAAGATGTAGTTGTAGAGTTAGATATACTAATTATTCTATAAAAGTCCTGGT
>NC_050531.1:12761104-12764161 GCF_002922805.2 Oryzias melastigma
CATAAGCACTCTTCAACTGTTAACTGGATGAAGGATCGTCTGTAATCCTGTTCTTGGCAGTGGACCTGACCTCTGGCTCGTCTTACGCCCCCAACTGTCCCTCAGCTCCGTCTGGATGAAACCCATCTGCTACACTATTCAAACATGTTGTTGTAGAGTTAGATATACTAATTACTCTATAAAAGTCGCGGTACATCATCTGTTCGTCCTGGGAGAGGATCCCTCCATCATAAGGATATCCCTGAGGTTTCTTTAGTTTTTCCTTACCGAGAAGGAGAATCTAGGGGCAGGAATGTCCAGTGTAGTTTGGTCTGTTTAGTTTAGCAATCGGCTGTTTTTTGTATTTCATGACTGATCTTATGTTTTTGGACAATCACTGGTGTGAAGCCCGTTGAGACAACTGTGTTGTAATATTGGGCTATAGAAATAAAATTGTATTAAATTGAATTAAGTAAAAATGTCACTAATGATAATTGGAACACTCAACACAAAACGTAATATTTTCATCTGTGTAGATTCTAAGAAAATAATAGAAATAAAATGAAGATATCAGAATGTAGCCTCAACGAGCATCCCAAGCCCAGATAAATGCAGAGGGTTGTGTCAGGAAGGGCATCAGATATAAAATCTTTGCCAAGCCAAATATGCAAATCAGACCTAAAGCTGATTCGCTATTTATTTATTTATTTATTTCGCTATATTTACTGAATATCCCTGCGGGGAAAAATAAAGTTGATCTTGAATCTTGAATCTATTGGAACCGAAGTGAAAAGTTTAAAAGAAAAAGAAGAAGATATAAAAACTGTTTTGTTCTATATTTAAATAAATAGAACATATGTGTGTGTGAGCAAAATGTATGTGTATGAAAAGACAAAGTATGAATTTGCAATAAGTATATATGTGAAAAATTATAGGCTATATGCATGTCAGAGTGAGAGTCTAAGTGCATGAGAGGGTCAGAATGAATGATGTCTTTCATGGCCTTTAATTTTCTCATCCTACTTTCAACTCAACCCAACATTTTTTCTTTCTTCAAATCAAAAATGTATTTCGCCTCATTATGTCTTAATCAAGTCCTCTGAGAAGTTAAGAGGGTGAATGGAAGGATAAGAAGGTGGGGAATGTGGGAGGAGGTAATTTTATTCAAGCAGGTCTTATAACATTTACAGTGTGTGATTTGAGGGAGATGCAAACATAAGCAAATGTGATTGTGTCGGTGTTTGACTAAGCAGTGGTGTACTTATGCAGAGGAGGCTTTGAGAGTACAGTTGTGTCAGCATATTATTGTCTGTATCCTGGTTTGGAGAAGAGAATGCTGTCAACACTCAGTAAATATAATTTTCAAGAGCATTTACTTTTAGAAGAAATAAAGAAAATTATTCTAAAAATGTTTTTCTTCTTATCCTTCTGTTGTATCATTATTGCTTTGTAATTTTTTTTCAGCATGAAATTGTACCACACTTTAGATGAATTTTGCATACTAGAAAATAAATAAAAATCATTTCTTTATTGGTTTTGTGTTTGAAATTGACATGCAAAATTTAGTTGATGAGCATGAGGAACTGGGTTTTGCCAATTTCCATTAGGGCTTTAGAGTTTAGACTTTTCATAACATGTTGCAACATTCTTTTGTTAAATTTCCTTTATTAAAATTGCCCTAATTAAAGAAAATTAATATTACATTCACATCTTTTTCTTTTCCTCTCCCCTGCTCTCAGTGGTGAGCCTGGTAGGCCAAAGCATAACAGAGACTTAATAAACTTAGTAAATGTGCTTTGCCTGTGGGAGGGGAGTGGAATATTGACGATATGTGGTGACTACTTAAAAGTACCTGATTAAATGGGGAATTACACATTGTTTGATCACACATGAAGTCATTTAGTAACTAAACAGAAAATACACATATATTAATAAATCTTGGATGTGTCCCACAAAGTACTAGGATGTTGAAGATTTTGTCTTTTATTTTATGATTCAGTAAAATTGACAGTATTTTGTTGTTGTTTTTTTTCTTGCTTTTTTGATATTTTAATCTAGGTTAACAAAAATAAAAGTGTATATGTATACATTTGGAAAGAAAATTAAGATTGTTTTTTTTTTAAACGTTTTTTTTAGTGCTGTCACGCAATTATTTTTTTTGTGCTATCAATTAATCTTGACCTGTAATTAATTAATCTAATCAATCTATTTTTATCACACTTATTTTTAAACTAATAATTGTAGTAAAAGCCTAATTTTGAGATATTTTCATTTAAAATTATGACATTGTGGCATAATAAAATATCAAATTAGAACTAAAAACTAGATTTATGAAGTTTTCCTAATACTTCCAACCTTTACTTTCACACCAACAAAGGGTTTTTTTTTTTACCTCGAACAATTAAGAAAAAACAAAAAGCACGAGGAGAAAACACCAGGTCTAGGGTGCTCATTAACGCATAAAAACTGTAGGAACACTTTATTTAGCAAGTCAAAAAGTTGACCACAAACTTCATATTATTATCATACTCGATGTTGACAAACCTTATTCCACAGTTTACCATCCCATGCGATTAGCTCTCCGCGTATACCATTAATTTATGATAACAAACACTCGTTTTTGACGGTATGGAGCAATGCTCTCCAATCTTCTCCTTTCCTACTTACTGCTAATTTTTTGGATCAGGTGTGTCTTGCTGTCAGAAACAATATCCAACTAATTTAGCAAGGACCAACCTTGAAAATAGGTAGGGCTTGGCTTTCAAGGAGCAGAGTTAGAAACCCATGGAAAACCTGGAAACCTGAGTTCACTCCCTAGCCCTTGTGCTATCCTAGATATGTTGACGTTTGGAGCAGGGTCATCTGGACCCCTCAAGAGAGTGCGCTGACCTTTTTTTTTTCTCAGTGATTTTTTTACTTTCACTGGTGTCTGTGGCAGACATAAAATCCTGCCCACCTTTACACATTTTCATGGGAGGGATAACATGTCAATGTAAGGCTTGGGTCATCTGGACCCCATAAGAGAGCACAAGGGTTAAAGGTGCAATGTGCTAAAATCCAGTTTAGGTCTTTTGACAA
>NC_050531.1:12765140-12769026 GCF_002922805.2 Oryzias melastigma
GTCACGCAATTAATTTTTTTGTGCTATCAATTAATCGTTACCTGTAATTAATTAATCTAATCAATCTATTTTTATCAGTTATTTTTAAACTAATAATTGTCGTAAAAGCTTCATTTTGAGATATTTTAATTTAAAATTATGACATTGTGGCATAATAAAATATCAAATTAGAACTAAAAACTAGCTTTATGAAGTTTTCCTAATACTTCCAACCTTTACTTTCGCACCAACAATCTGTTTCAATCTCGAACAATTAAGAAAAAACAAAAAGCACGAGAAGAAAACACCCGGTCTAGGGTGCTCATTAACGCATAAAAACAGTAGGAACACTTTCTTTAGCAATTCAAAAAGTTGACCACAAACTTCATATTATCATACTCGATGTTCACATACCTTATTCCACAGTTTACCATCCCATTCGATTAGCTCTCTGCGTATACCATTAATTTATGATAACAAACACTCGTTTTTGACGGTTTGGAGCAATGCTCTCCAATCTTCTCCTTTCCTACTTACTGCTAATTATTTGGATCAGGTGTGTCTTGCTGTCAGAAACAATATCCAACTAATTTGGCAAAGACCAACCTTGAAAATAGGTAGGGCTTGGCTTTCAAGGAGCAGGGTTAGAAACCCATGGAAAACCTGGAAACCTGGGTTCACTCCCTAGCCTTTGTGCTATCCTAGGTATGTTGACATTTGGAGCAGGGTCATCTGGACCCCTCAAGAGAGTGCGCTGAACTTTTTTTTTTTCAGTGATTTTTTTTACTTTCACTGGTGTCTGTGGCAGACATAAAATCCTGCCCACCTTTCCACATTTCCATGGGAGGGATAACATGTCAATGTAAGGGTTGGGTCATCTGGACCCCATAAGAGAGCACAAGGGTTAAAGGTGCAATGTGCTAAAATCCAGTTTAGGTCTTTTGACAAGACCTTTTACACTGCTGCCTATCTGGGTCTCCCTTTGCCTTGAAAATACAGAATTGTGTCAAGAGGGCCATCCGTGTAAAATCTGTCTGCCTATAATCACTTGTGCGAATGAGTAAAAGTTCATTGGCTGTGGCGACCCTTAAGCCGAAAGGTGAACAACAACATGAAATCCTTCTTTACTGTTATTTTTTTGAAGTTCAACAACAGCAAGGCAGTGAAGCTACTGTGCCACAGTAATGTGAGGAATATAGAGCTGTTGGTGGCAATGAAAAGATAATGGGTTTTTGCTTTAGCAAACCCACACTCTAGCCTTCAGTACAGGCAAAGTTTGAAGATGTTACGAATAAAGCAGTGAACCCTGAGCGGTATGCATGGTGATAAATGACAATGCTGTTTCTGTGAATCTGTCTCACTTTTTCCTTAAATGAGGGAAATCCTCACATTTGCTGTACAATGTCGCTCCGTTGCATCAGCAAATGCACTGGCATTCACCCTATGATGCAGGACTAGTGTCAGCCTTTGAGCCCTTGTGTCAGGTGCTTATTTAAAAATGTATACAGTAAAAACTAGACTAAACTTGCTTAATTATATCCTGACCTACCCCTCTTTGCCTTTCAATTACTCCCTTTGTGACCAAACCAGCTTTCTCTATCAGACCTTATCCTCTGCATCCTCCCTGCTCACACCTTTATGCCCTTGTTATTTTCATTTATGAACCTCCACCTTGGTCTTCCTCTAGGCCTGTTTTCTGGTATCTCCAACCTCAACATCCTTTTACCAACATATTACTGTCCTTCCTCTTAATCTGTCCAAACCATATAAATCTGCTTTCTTACATTTATCTCCAAAACATCTAACTTGGTGTATTCACTCCTAGTCCTATCTATCCTGGTCACTCCCAAAGAGAGCCTCAACATTTTTATCTTTGCTATCTCCACCTCTGCCTCCTGTCTCTTTCTCAGACCCCAAAACCAACAACATGGCTGTTCTCACCAACATCTTCTACACATTTTCTTTAATTCTTGTTGACACTTGTCTCACATCACACCTAAAAGTTTCTTCCACCTATTCCAACATGTATTGCATTTCTTTCTCGCACTTTAAGTTTCTCTTGAATTATTCTCATTATCTTGCTGCAGCTGACCTTCATTCCTTCTCTCTTGTGCTCATCTCCACTTCTATAGATGCTCTTCCACGTGCACCCTACTCTCACTACAGAATACGGTGTCATCTGCAAACATCATGATTCACATAGATTCCTGTCAAACTCTGTCAGTCTGTCCATCACCACAGCAAACAAGAAAAGGTTCAAAGCTGATTCTTGGTACAGTCCCAATTCCACCTTGAACTCCTCTGTCACACCTACAGCACATTTTAACTACTGTCTACAGCTATCACATATATCTTGCAAAATTCAAATGTACTTTTCTGCTATTCCAGACTTATTCATACAACCCACAGATCCACCTTTTGTGTTGTGTCATCAGCTTTCTCTAGATCTAGAAAGACACAATGCAGCTCCTTCTCACCTTCTCTGTTCTTCTGCAGCAGCTTCCTCAATGCAAATACTGAAATGTGGTACACTTTATTTGGTGTTAAACCATACTTTTGCTCACAAAAGCATCCTAGCTAGAATCCTTCCTCTTCCACTATTTTCCTCCATGACGTCAGTGTGTGACTCATCAGCTTTATTTGTTGTTTTCACAACTCTGCATCAGTCTCCCTCATCACTTTAGCTGTTCAGTCATCTGGAAGAACTTCCTGATCTTCCACAGCCAGCATCAACTACAGCCTAAAAACCACTCAACACTTAAAAAAAAAAACAAGTAAATGATTATTGAAAGTATCTTACCAACTACGTCTTGGTTGTTTGGCAGAAAGCCGAGTCATGAGACAATCATTGAAGAGCCAGATTTAAGCAACGTGTTACTTTTTAAAAATCTGGAATGTAGCACTAAGATGCACAATCTATTTGGCATAATCTATTATACGATCTATTTTTTGTGTAAAAGCATAGTGATATTATTAAGACTAGTGCTGCCAGGCAATTCATTTTTTTCTGTGAATAATTATGAAAAGCATAGCAATAATTAAGCTATAATTATGACATTGCTATGAAAAGCCTAATTTGGAGATATTTTTAATTTACATTTGTGACATTGTGGGCCAGTAAAAGATCAAAATACAACTTCCAACCTTTGCTTTCACACCGACAAAGGGTATTTTTTTCAATCTTTAACTATTAAAAAAAAAACACACACACACACAAGAACAAAACATCAGGTCCAGAGCTATCTAATATAACACAAAAAGTAGGAGTACTTTTCTGAGCCATCAAAATATATATATATATATATATATATATACCACGAACTTCTTGAAAATACCATATTACACATGTTGACATATGTTATTACACAGTTTACTGTCCAAGGTGATCATCCCTCCGTGCACCCCAATTTATGATAACAAACACCTTGTTGGGCTTTATTCCTTACATAGTAGATATGAGTTGGGGTGTTGTTAGGGATATTTCCGCAAATAATTACAAAATTCGCATTGATCATGTCACAGAAGTGATGAATGCGCAGTGAGACATGTGCTGAGTTCAAATATAATGTTAATGCAAGTGAACAGTTATAGATAAAAATCGAATTGTGGTAATTAAAAAAGCCTAATTTTCTGTATTTAATTAATCGCAATTTACGCAATAATTTGATACCCCTAATATAGACTAAAATTTAAAATTGAATTATGAAAGTAGCCATACTTGTAATTTAGACATGATCACTGCTCAAACCCCAACTGGTAGTAAAATGTTATGTTTTTCTACTATCATTTGTCATTTAAGATGTCTTTCTCAAGTTTCCACATGTTCTGCAAAAATAAAGAAAAAAACAAACTATTTGAAATCAGTTTGATCAAATCAACACAACTCTGTGCGGTTCAATGAAAATCA
>NC_050531.1:12769296-12772919 GCF_002922805.2 Oryzias melastigma
GGATGCGCAGTGAGACATGCGCTGAGTTCAAATATAATGTTAATGCAAGTGAACAGTTATAGATAAAAATTGAATTGTGGTAATTAAAAAAGCCTAATTTTTCTGTATTTAATTAATCGCAATTTACGCAATAATTTGATACCCCTAATGTAGGCTAAAATTTAAAAGGGAATTATGAAAAGTAGCCATACCTTTTGTAATTTAGACATGATCACTGCTCAAACCCAGACTGGTAGTAAAATGTTATGTTTTTCTTCTATCATTTGTCATTTAAGATGTCTTTCTCAGGTTTCCACGTGTTCCTCAAAAATAAAGAAAAAAAAACTTTATTTGAAATCAGTTTGATCAAATCAACACAACTCTGTGCGGTTCAATGAAACTCATTGCATTTCAGCCAACATTTCAAGTCTTAAGAGTCATGTAAGTTGTTGTTCAAGTCAAATGTTGATATACTGTTTACCCTACTTGTCCTTGCTGGCGCGACTGCATGGGGTGCTTTCATTTTTTTTTTTTTTTGCAACTCCATGTCATTTTTCTTCCTACAACATGGACATCTCTGCTTTTGCAACTTTGCTGTATATTTCTTGCTTCTTTAAATGCATGGAGAAAGGGCAGCCCCCTAGAGGGGCTTGGAATGAGGGACTGCACCATTCAGAAGATGTAACTTTGTTTCTCCTTTTTCTTTGTGTCATTGCTGTTCACAGCCAGGAAACAATAGAGAAGAAAGTGGAGAGACATAATGAAAAGCATTATGTGCAGTTATTGTAATGTTTTGACCTAAAATATGAAAGATAAACGTTGTCGTGATTTGTCTTGGTACCTGGAGCTCAAATAATCTTTTATGAGCAAGAGTTAAACTTGGTTAGTGTTATGTGTATGAGCTGTAATTGCATATTCTTAAACACTTCCTCCACTTCTTCTGGTTCTTCCCTCCAAAATTAAAGAGGAGATGGATGAAAGAAATAATCAGAGGTGTCTGACCTATTGAGGAAAAAAAGACAGGAAAAAGCAATAAAAATTGCTTTATTTCAGGCTGAAAATGTTGACAGAGGGAGGAGAATAATGGAACATTTTAGGGAATTGCTTTGAATTAAGTGGCTGTATGGGAAGATTGGCTCTCCTAGATGTTTAAAGCAAAAGCACATAGAAAAGAGCAAATTTCCTTTCCAAATGACATACAAAAAAGTAGGAAATCACAGTAATTTAAACAGATTTGAGATGTATTTGAAAACGTTTTCAAATAAAAACTATAATAGACGAAAAATATGGTAGACTGGTCGACAACGTGGAGGAAAGCAGAGTAAAAGGATCCAGACATGCAGGCAGCTTTTAGACACACATACACACATAAGCAATCATGCAAACACCAACAAAGGTCACACTGCCATTCCCACCACTGCTACTCAGACACACTGGTAGTAAAATGCTCTATTTCCCATTCAAATTAAAGTGTCAGTTAATATTAATGTGGAAGTGAGGACTGTCAGACACACAAACACAACGGAATTCACAGCCGCATACACCGACCGAAATTTAAACTCAGGCTTGGTCGATTACTCGATGCCAATAGTGTCATGCTCACAGGTCACAATTCCGAGAAAGGATGGAGATGCAAATGTGGCACCCTGGATTTTAAAAGTGGAGCAAAATGTACCAGAGCTTCTGTCCCAGCAAATTCGCCCTTTTTGTGCTTAAAATATGTTCCAACATTAGACTAAAATCTGGATTTAGCTCGCATTTCTTGTTTCTTTCAGGGAGTAGTTTATTTGTTATGAAGGATTCTTGTGGGGTGTGTTTGTTTTTGTGTGCATATTATGTTGATTTTTTTTCTTCTGTTAGTCTTTACGTTCCATGTTAGTGCTAATAGGAGCACACAGAGATGGATCTAATAATCCCAATGCTTATACTTTTTCAATGGACTGGAACACAGCCTTCACACCTTTCTGGGGAGCACACACACACACCCCCATATGCAAGCAAACACACAAGCTGAACATCCGACCAACCATAAAATCATAATGTCAAACCCGTTAATGCTTCTAGATAGCAACAACTACACTTGCACGGTCCAGCCTCTTACACAAGAACACACACACAAATCTATGCATATGTAAAAGCAGGAAACAGAAATGTATCTGTCTCTTTAAAAAACAATTCTCAACAATAGCTTTATTTGCAGCAGAAACTCTTACTCCACTTCTGAAAGGGATGTTATATATTTCACAAGGAATGTACTTTAAGTAGGATCTATTTTAGAATCTGAAACTTTCCTTTAGAATGTAAGCAAAACAAGTCATCTTGAGCAACTGTACTTAATGAACTACAGCGAGTACTTTTACTAACTCTAAGCTAGGACTTGACCAATCCTCAGTAAATGACCTGAGTGAGAAGGAATGAGGCTGAAAGACCCCAAACCCCAGTGAGTCCAGGAACATCACACATCCAACAAAAACTCTTTACAGCACAGCTCAACCTAACATGAAAAATGAATCATAGAGTGGACATTTCTTATTCCAGGAATCAAAGACCATTTAGACAGGCTTATCTGCAGTCTGGCCCCTATGGAAGAACTTCACATCTTCATTTGTTTATAAAAAAAAAAGCAAAAAGCAAACTAAATGTATTTCACTGTACTTGTTAAAGCTGTTATGATACAGTGCAAGTGAATACATTCAAGGACGAAACAATTCAGACACAGCTTCCACCATATAGCAATAACAACACTTATTAAAAGCATAAGGGTTTACAATACCAGACTCATCTAGTACCATAAGGGAGTAGACAGGGCACAACAAATGGTTACGTAGATCTTGTTTTCTTCTTTTTTTAATACTTTTAAAGTGGTTTTAGTTATTCTTGAAAAAGTTGCATAAGAACTTGACGAAATGAGTGTGATGTCATCCATAGAAAATTACTGACTTGCAGTCCAGATGAAATTAACTCAATGTATTCACCATTTTTTTGCAAAACTTCAATAAGTACTGTTTGGTCCGAATCGATCTGTGTCATCAATTCTATGGCGGTTACTTTCGCCAATCAGGAGTGAGCTTGTTGATAGGCCACACCTATACTACTTGAAAGTGGACTTGAACAAATCTGTCAATCAAACCTTTCAAACATGGAAATGGGGGCCAGCAGGCACCACATACTTTTATTGAGGGATCTGGATGAATAACTTGAACTACAGAAAAAATATAATAAAAAAAAAATTGGAAGAGCAAGAACATGATTTAAAAAAGGTAGTAGAACAAGAATTATTCTGACACATACTGTATAATGAGTAATGAGTAGTAAGCTGTTTATTTCTCAGTAGAAGTCTATGGGATTTTGACCTATTGGATCCCACAGGTATTTCCTATTTAGAGCGCAAGGTGGGAAGGGTCATTTAATCCAGTTCTTTTATATAGTCAGTGGTTTAAATTAGAGCCTGGAGACACGATACATATCCTGATATGTATTTCCTGTTATGATACATATTGTGATAAATCCCAAGACTGTACCAGAACACTTTTATTTACTTTCTTTTAAGAGTATGACTTAGAAAAAAACCCTGCCTGAATATTAGTATGTCTCACATTGTCATAATGGTAAAAATTAATTTTATGCAATGATCCCAACATTAA
>NC_050531.1:12773100-12775205 GCF_002922805.2 Oryzias melastigma
CAACATGGCACAGAGTCTCAGTTCGGTATCCATTCCAAGTAAAAACAAAGAAGTACATGTCTTATAACAACAAAAACCGCAAGCCTGACTGAACATTAAAATACGAGCTGGTTCTCGGGAGATCTTGTTGTTTGTTGTGGCTTAGGGTAGAGCTGCTTTAACAGGCTCAGTGTGCTGTGCTGCCAACTAGTGGTTGGGAGGTTAGGTGGAAAACAAAAGTAAGATACTGAATTCATATTAAATATTTTCTTATTTTTCTTTTTATTCTCCTGATTTATGTCAAAATGTGCCCATTGGTTTTCAATATGCCTAGATTTTTTTAAACACAAAAACAGCTTCTGATGCTTAGTTTTAATTGGGAAAGTACCAACTTGGGGAAATGGAAAAGATCAATACCAGATCAACAAAACTTTGTCTGGATGTTTGTGCTTTACTGTCCATATATCCTCTGTCTAGCATACTTAAAGCTCATTTTGTTCAGTCTACAATTCTCATCAGACATAGTAATTCCAAACACTATCTTTTTGAAATAACTTGTCATATCACACCTAGAATTAGCTCTGTTCACAGTTTTTTAAGCTACCTTATTGCAACCATGTGCTTGTGTCTGTGCCTTTAGACACCCAGCAACAGACAGAGATCTAACCCACACCCTTAATTAATCTACCATGTTGATGTTTGAGTTCATTAGGCTGTAGCTAATTATCAGAGCAAAAAACATGACGCTTTGTTTATGTATGCAGCAGTGTTTGCTTCCCTATCAGTCTGTGTGTGTCTGCCATGTGAGTGCGACAGGGCAGAGATCAGCGCCACAGAGGATCACCCTGTCAGTTTCCATGTCTCTTCGTCTTCCCCTGCGGCGTCACTCTTCTCCCTTGCTGCATAGATCAAAGAACTGCCACATGCCTCAATGTCGTCTCTCTTTTTTTCCTTCTTTCTTCCATCTCTACCTCTCTCTCAATCTGAACCCTCTCCTTCTGTCACTCACCATCTCATTCTATCCTCATATCCAGCTTCCTGCCTGACTATATCAGCGGGGATTTTGATTCCATTACTGCTGAGGTCAAGGCTTTTTATGCAGACAAGGTGAGTGAAGCTAAACTCACACACACAGGTGAGCACTGTAACTTCCAAAGAGCCTGGGGCTTCAACATCTTGTCTAATTCAATCTAAAAATAAGTCTAAAAGGCTCAAATGCACAAATTCGCTCCTTTTCAGAAAGTTTAGTTTCCTCCAAACTTTTACAATGTAGTCTATTTTTAATTCCACTCTGAGAAAAAAAGAGGAGTTGCTTTCCATTTTTGTTCAACATAATGCTACTTTGCAAAAAGAAAATAGGAATATCAATGCAAAGCTTTTTCAATTACCTGCAGCCACCTGATGTAACTATGCCAGTTGGGGGGCTGGATTTATTCAAAGGGATGTTGTAATCAAGAGCTGGAATAATTGTGTTGACTTAAGTGTAATGACTGAAGCTTTAATCTAAATATGAGCCTATAACTGTCACTGGCATCCAGCAAAGTAAGTTATGAGTTTCTCGTAATATGATTGACTTTGATTGTTTTTGTAACTGATTTTTTCCTGCATATTTGTTTGAAGTTCCTGTAGTACTTTTACTTTAACTTGTGCTTTGTGCTGCCATTTAGATGATTGTGTATTGATGCCATTTTAAAATCTGTCATTATTATAAATAGGTTACAGTCTTGTCAACCATCTTAGCAAAGAAAAAGAAAACACTTTTCATGTTCTCTTCCACATTTTATCTTTAAAGTTTGACTTAGGTGCCGATGTGTTGCATTTCAGTTGTATGAACACATTGCACACAGGAGTCTGGAAATAAGCTAAATGTCCCATTTGAAAGCAACTACTTAAACTTGTTAACAACAGATGCATTATTCATATCTATAAATACATTTCATTTATTCCTGTTCTTATAACCCCACAAAATTCCACTGTACAATCAAATTATAATTGGCAGAAATAAAAAGATGTATTACAATCTGCAATATGAGCTGTGTATGGCAGTTCTTAGGGATGTCACATCACAGTAAGAAGGCCCTGGTTGAAATCCCACCTGGGTGAAGTTTGTATGCTCTCCTCACATT
>NC_050531.1:12775235-12834103 GCF_002922805.2 Oryzias melastigma
TTCCTGGGCACTCCTGCTTCTTACACGCTCCAAAAACATGGATCTTAGGATAATTGATGACTCTAAATTGTCCCTAGGTGTGAATGTGAGAGTGTGTGGTTGTGGGACCCTGCAACGGACTGGCAAGCTGTCGGGGGCGCACAACGCCTTTGTCCAACAGTGGCTGGGATAGGCTCCAGCAACCCTGCAATCCCAAAAGGGATTAGGCATGTTTAAAAGATGAATGGATGGAAGAGAGGAAATTATCTTAGGAATTCAATGAGAGCTTGCTTGTTCCCAAAGGATCTGTTCATTCTACCTATTGAACTACATATTTTATTCAATACTTTTGATATTCTAAATCAATCATAAAATTGGCAAAAAAATAAATACATAAATGAATAAATAAAGTCAGAATTTAAATAATTAACAATAATAACTGAAAAAAGTTACTTTTTCATGGTTGAACCAGTAAAAAAGACTATCAAATTAACTTGGATAATCGCAGATGTGATCTATTTCCATCCTGTCAATGTATTTTGCCCAAAAAAACACTATTTAGTTATTACTAGGGGAGAAAAATACCCTATTTTAACTTTTATGTTAAATATTGTATCTGTGCTATACATATTTGTAAAGTACAGAGTACATTGTTGAATAGCTCAAGATGTTCAAGGTGAATATAAGTTAAAAATGAAATAGTTTTATTAAATTAACTTAAGTGAATATTATTTTTAATCAACTCAATTTAGTTCAGTTTTATTTATATAGCCCAATATCACAATACAGTTGTTTCAATGGGTCTCAAACAGGTGATTATGCAAAAACATAGAATCTGTCATAAAATATAAACTATAGCTGGTTGCTAAACTAAACAGACTAAACTAAACTGGGCATTCCTGGCCTTAGACCCTCCTTCTCGGTAAGGACCCCCCCCAAAAAAAAGCCAAAAAAAAAATCTCAGGGGAAAAAAAGAAACCTCAGGGATGTCCACATGAAGGAAGAATCCTCTCCCAGGATGGACAGGCAATCTACCAGAACTGTTAAAGAAGAATTAGCTTATCTAAATCTACAACTGCAAATTTAAATTGTGTGGCAGATGGGCTTCATCCAAAAGGAACTGGTAAATAGCTGCGGGCGCGAGATGAACCAGGGGTGATGTCCACTCCCATGAACAGGAGCACAGATGAACCACCCAGAATCTGAATCTCTCCTGCTCTCAAAGAGGGGAGTGGAAAAGACGAACAACACATGAGTTGCACTGCACCAAACAGAGGCATGGTCACATGGAATCAGGGATAGATTGTTTAACAACAATCAAATTTCAACATTATTTTCTTAAAAATCACATCACATAGAAAAAAAAAAATATTTACCAAACTCTTTCAATGTTTGAATGTAACCAACACAACATGAAGTCCTTTTGAAAGAATCAACAAATGCTTACAAATAAAGTGAGTCAGCTGCTGCAATCAAATGCTCTATATGTCATAGGCCTGCCTGTTAAAAAGGCCTACAAGTGTACAAAGCCTGTGGGATTTTTGTATTTTGTCCCACTATGTGATATTGCCACTATTCCCAAAACTTTATCGCACCGAACCACAATGAGGTACACACATCATGGATTCCAGAGTGCCTTCAGTTTTGTTACTTTTATTTTTTTTTCTTTGCACACTATTCTCCCATTGCCTTTCCTTCTTTCTCAAATACTAAATGTTTTTCACAAATATCACACAGGTTATTTGAGAAAAAAAGAGCAATTCCTTTTTCTGTGGGAGAGAATAGACTGCTATGGTAATTCTTTTGAATCAGAACAATAGGGAAAGTTTTGAGGCGTTCCTTCAGAGATTTGCTGCAAACGG
This sequence comes from Oryzias melastigma, assembly GCF_002922805.2. Lineage (NCBI taxonomy): Eukaryota > Metazoa > Chordata > Actinopteri > Beloniformes > Adrianichthyidae > Oryzias > Oryzias melastigma. The sequence continues at coordinate 12,777,077 of NC_050531.1, forward strand.
TGAATAATTCTGCATAAATGGAAAATGGAGAGAACTGCAAAGCATTCACAAGGGACCGGGAGAGACAAAGAGAAAGAGGGATGGAGAGATGATGGAAGAGGAGGATAGTGAGGGGGAAAAAATGGATGCGATCAAACAGAGCAGAGCGGACAAGTTTTTGGGAACTCACTGTGCCTTTTTCTGTGTGTGCGCGTGTCAGTGATGAAGGGAAGACGGTGTGTTTTAGGAGGAAAGTGACACAGCAAAAGGAAGAGATAAAGGGGGAGAAAGCCAGAGCGTCCTTGTTTACCTACATGTTGCGGTTTGGGGCCACTGACTTGAAACTCTGCATTATTCAAAAACACAACCTGCAGGCTGCTAGACAACACTAAAGCACTGATTTAGCCTCTCTTTATGTCTCCATCCCTCTCTGTTCTTTTGTCCTTCTAATCCTTATCTCAGCCTGGGTTTTTGCTTTGCTATCTCTGAACATGAACAAATACTGTATTGTGTTTTGTTGCTGTTGTATGATTTTTTTTTTTACCATTCTTTGTGTGCATAGGGTTGCAAGCTAATAGAAACAGCAGACCAAGATCTGACAGACTTCACCAAATGTCTTGCAGTTATGCTGGAGAAGATTCAGAAGCAACAGTTACAGGTAATGTGCTGTAGTGATTCAACCATACAAATTTGACGTATTTTTAACAATGAAAACCTGATATATTTTTTCTGAGAAAGTCTGAAAAATTAAAAAGGATGCCATCTGGTTTAATTGGTTTCAATGGCCCATGCATTGTGTATGTGGTGCCCAAAAACAGACTTAAAAACTTGCGTAGTGATGCGTGAATGTGAGAGTTTTGAATGTGACAGCCCGAAACCCTCAAATACATGCGTTTATATAAACTTGTCATTGAAAAGCTTCTCTTGAACATGGTTTGCTGAGGCTGGTGTGAATGTAGTATAAGACTCATAAAGTTCCAACGCATTCTGACTCCCAACTCATCCCCAGTGGATGTACCGTTTGGGCCCCTCCGCATCACTTTTTGATGTTTTGGGTGTCCCCAACTCGTCGGTTTTTGACATGCTGGCTGATCCCATTAAATCAGGGGTCCCCGGTGCGAGGGTCACGAAAAAGTCAGAGGACCGCGAGCCAGTACCAGTCTGAGGGCCGTCAACCGGTCCAAGGGCCGCGAACAAGTCAAAGGACCACGAATCAGTCAGTCTGATGGCCGTGAACCTCGAGGACCACAAACATGTCAGATGACCGCGAACCAGTACCAGTCTGATGGCTGTGAACCCGGTGTTAGGGCCGCGGACATGTCAGAGGACCACGAACCAGTACCAGTTTGAGGGCTGTGAACCGTTGCGAGGGCCACTAGCATATCAGAGGACCACAAACCAGTACCAGTCTGAGGGCTGTGAACTGGTCTAAGGACTGCTTGGTACCAAGTCACAGAGGCTAATTAGGGGTCCCCAACCCCCAGACATAGACCGATAATGATCCAGTACCGGTACCCTATCCCCGTTTCGCGTCCTTTACTGTGTCCAGTACCGCAATTGGGGACCTGTGATTTAAAAGGAACAGCCAGATCGTCAAAAAGCGCAGAAGTGGGGACACCCAAAATGTCAAAAAGTTACACAGAGGGGGCCTTAACCATAAGTCCATATATTATGAGTTGGGAGTGAGAACGTGTAGCTAGTTCTTTTATTTTTTAACAAATAGGAAATAAAGAGATGAAGCTTTACAGATAAAGAGAAAAAAAAATCTAACTTTTAACGTGCTTCAACTGTGTGTCACAGCAAATGAAAGCTGCAGGGTTTGCAAAATAATCTGTCGATTGACAATACAGACAGTTACTGGCTTAGACGTGCAAGTCGAGTGTCCAACAACAATTTTGTAAGCAAGCACAAACCAGACAACAATGTGCAGAGAATGAAGTGTTTATGTCAAAAAATAGAGTGATAAATTGTGTTTCGTTTCTTCTCATGCATGCAAATGAGGAGCAATTTTATTTTGGATGGCTAGTGTGGTTATTAAGCCAATAGGGAACAGATAAAATGTTCCAATACCTCTGCACGAAACTGCATATTGTCTAGTTTTTGCTTTTCTTTTGTCTGGATTGTTTGTTCCTGCTGGCAGACTTTCAGAAGCAGAGTCCTCCAACTTTTGAGTCTTATACTTAGACAAGGGAAAAATATTGCTATCTTGTTTTTGCTTACATTTTTTGTTTTTGCTTAAATGTGTTATTTATTTATTTTTATTTTTTGTTGCTTCAAGACCCCCTTTATACACTAGATACGTTTTTTTTTAGTTGTTTGTTGTAGTAAGTCATGAAAATCTCTTGGTTAAATTGGAAGAGCTTGCATTTTCTGAAAAAAAGGAAGTATTTCTAGTTGGAATCAGTTAGGCACTGGTTTTATAATGTCAACAAGTATTATGTGTATCTTATCCAACTCTTTTATTTTTTATTACATTTTCTCTAGATGTTCCACAGTCATTTCCACACAGAGACATTCTTGATTAAATATTTGTATAGCTTATTTAGTTACAGGTCTGCTCTGTCCCATGTGGATTTGGAATTGGTTTATTTAAAGCAATAAAAAAAGAAAATGATACATAAATGATGCAATTATTATTACTCTTAAGAATAATTAAATATATTTGTACCTGTGCATCGCACTAAATGTGCAGTTCATCAAAAAAAAGTTTTATTATTTGGTTGAAAAGGAATAGGAGGAAGCAAACTTATATAATCTTTATGTTGAGGATAGCACTTTCAATTTGTCAAGAAGGTATTATACTCTCTGCTCTTTCTTTTTGCCCAAATCCGCCTTTTATGGCTACGTGTACAGTCCAAAGACAAGCTCAAAAGACACTTAAATTGGGAACATGTTCTTCTTGTCTCTGCTAAAACGCAAAATGTCACAACTTCCATCCTGTCAAATGTCTTCAACAGCTTTCCAAACTCTTCACAGATTTGTTTTTTTCACATGTTTGTAGGAAGATGCATCTCAAACCTATTCCTCTTTTCATTTTTCTCTTTTACTGCTGCTTTCCTTCTGTGACATCTCCTTTTCAGTTCTGGAGGGATTTTTGTGTAGCTGCAAAAGTCGGTGGGTTTTGCAGCTGCTTAAAATTGCAACACAATGTCGGATTTTACACAAATCATTAACAAACGTCTGAAAAGCTGCCAAAAAAATTAAAGAACAGATTTTAAATAAGTTACCAACATACGTTTTTATTCACATTTAAGTGAAATTATATATCTGAAATTGTCTAAAAATTAACCTGACAAAAAAGTATATATTATTTAAATGTATTGCTCCATTTAACACAATTTCTCTCAACAGTGTTACCTGAAAATCATTTATAAATAAAATTCAAAGGTTTTTGAAAACATTTTAAGGCTCATTTATGAACCGGTTTTGGTCTTCCTTGTATGCCAACTGTCATTTTACAATATCTGACATAAACGAAGTAATGGTCCTTTTAGCAGTTCTGATATAAAAGGAAAGAATCATTTCTATAATGTTGAACTATTCTTTTTTTTCTCTTCTTTTTGTTCATATTTGCATAATAAAGTCATAAAAATGCTTATAATCTATATTGTAATATTCATTATTGGAACAACAGTCATTAAAAGTAGCTGGAAGTAAGCTCTCATCTGCTGTTTTAGTGTTTTCTACAAATACATTTATTCTTCAGGTGCTTTAAGAGGTACTTTGTGGTCAGAAGTGTCTGACTACATGTAACTGCTGGAAAAATTTCTCACGAGTGTGTGGGTGTATTGATATGTAACAATGTCTAAACCAAAAAAAGAAATATTCATTTATTTCCGAAGAAAGCAGATGTTGGAAAAACTAGAGCCAGATAACTCACATTTACATTTACATATAAAAATGATGCCTATAATGTTTTTAGTCTTGTTTTTCCTTTTAATATGAAATTATTTAGTGTCTGTAAGTGTTTGTTTCATGTAACTTACAATTTTTTCTTGCTGCATTTTAGGATTCTACCGTCTGTATTTGCAGTACATTTAGCTGTAATTGCTAACCCAGAACTAAAGAGCATGCATTAGGGTTGGAAAAAGACCGCCCATTAAATTAAGAGTTTTACTTTTAAACTACCTTTTCAACACAACAGTCCAGTACAATGACCATAAGACAGCGAAGGCAACACCAATCTACCTGTCCATCTCACTCTCAAGTCCTTTCTTCAGCAAAAAAATACTTCCATCTGGGGTTGGTACCATATGTGTTCGGCCTCCCAGATCGGTACGAGGGCTTGCGACTTGATGACCTGTAAGATTGCAATTGGTCCGAACCATTAGACCGCCATCACGTGACATAGGATGTGACACACATGCACCATTAATATGCATTGTCTTCCTGAGTGAAGAGCTGAGGAGGCCCAAAGGACTACGCAATGAATCACAAAAAGGGGCAGCAATCAACTGCAAAAAACATGACAACAAACTAATCCGAACTAGAGGAATTACATTTTAATAAAGAGAAATCGGGCTGGGAAGCGTAAAATGTGTGCTAAAGTGAATGCTAGTGAGTAGAATGCTACTTCTTTTCATCATCGTTGTTTTTATATATATAAATGTTGGTTATCCTTGCTTTATGAAGCCAACTCAACAAAATGTCATGACATTTTGTGGTCCCTAAACCAGACCTATCCTGCCCCAACCCCAGTGTACATTTACAAATTCTATTCATACAAATTATGAAAAGAAGCAGAGATAGAAGGCAGTGTACAGCCGGTCCACTGCTCCACGACAAGGACAAAAAACACACTTTTGTTCCTGAATCCAAGGTTCAACTACTACACTAATGCAATACTTTAAAAGTTATGACTATAAACTTTGAAAAGTATATAGACAAAAGACCATTCAACCTGTGAAGGGTTTTGTGGATAGCTCTTAAAAGAGCCATTATGGTTCTGTCCTTGGAAGACAAGACCAAAAACATTATCTGGGCTTCTTTTGGGCACTATTCTCCCCTTCAGAATAGTGGGCCATGAAGATGTATCTCAGTCAGAGGGCTTTTCTTGAGGAGTTCTTGCAGCGTCTCATCTCCTGTGGGCACAACCTCCCTCACTGTACCTTCCTGTCATATTTTGCTACCAATCTTCTCAGTCCTGGTCAGCAAGTACAACACTACTGCGTGTTTGACTTACTTTATTGACTGTGACTTACTATCAGGCCTCTGCGGGGCTGATGTGCTGAATCTGGTGTGATAAAGTAACATAATGGGAACAAGACGTAGGCAGTTGTAAGTACAGGACACAGATTGAAAACTACTGTATTAGATCAAAGAGCATTTCACATAACTTGCAAATCAAATGAAAGGATTAGCATATTTACTACTTTACAACCCCTTTGACTCTATTACAGTCTGTCTCTCGCTAAGGGGAGTTTGTTTACGAACTGTTGTTGTTTACCGATCAGTCTACGCTTACAGGAAAGTCCATTAGACAGTAAAGTAACTCATGCCAGTTCTCTTCTAAGTTCATCTCCAGAGACAGAAAGTTATGACACTTTAAGTTGAGCAAATTCTTCCAATTCTGAAGAAATAAGAAAATGTTTATTTTAGGGCTTTTGTAAACTGGAAAAAGTTGAATACACTAAAGTGCTGCTCAGGGTAGTCAAGTCGACAGGAAATAGAAGTAACTGTGACAAATGAACACTACAGGAGGTTGCTATGCAGTGATTTAAAGTGGTTTGAAAGATGGCAAGGCGTAAAAAAGGGGAAAAAAGCATTTGTCATTACAGAAAACAACCATTTTATTACATTTAACTGTGCTTGTAAATTAAGGGAAGACAATTATTTATTTATTTATACAACTGCCTGATCATCTTTGCTGGGATGCTGAAAGAAATAATGCATAGATCTAACATTTTCTTATAAATCATAAAGGAAAGATGTATTTTAATGTGTCATCTATAAAATGTGTCATGACACTAATTGGAACCTGTCCTTATTGAAACATTTGACATCTTCAATAACTTGCTGCTAAAATATGTCTGTGCCATTATGCTATCATCTAAGAAACTCTCTCTTAAAATATTGTTTAATGCAGATGGAGAAGGGATACGAAAAGATCCAGATCAGTCAGTTTGAATTGAGAAAAGTCTCCAAAAACACAAAACTTTGTGTTTTACAATCTGCAGGTACAGAACTTGAAATTTTTGGTATTCATGGGAATTTGGAAAACACAATTAGTCATAAAGAATGTCAGTTTTAATATTTTATAATTTTATAATATTTTAATAAAATATTGGATTACCATAGTTAAAACATGTTTGTTCAGATCATGTTTGTTGTAATATATGTAACTTTTCAAAAGCATCGTTAGAGATTGTAATCATTTATTTTATTAAAGTCCATCAGATTGTGGAAGCCTTTATAATTGCAAAATAAAAGTTTTATTTTTGCTTGAATTTAACTCTAAAAATACCATTTTAATACCATTATTCATGCCATAAATTTTCACTGTTTCTTCATGTTCTTTTGAGGAACCCATACATTTTTCTTGATCTCTGGTAATATATTTATATATATATGATCCTAAAACATTTCACATCATTGTTTAAAGCATGTGTTTGGTTTAAAAAAATTGGAAGTTGGAATTAAAACAGCATTGGTACCCTTAGATAATGTATTAAAATAATTTTATTTTTATTTAACTCACACCCCCAAATCAAGAATAGTATCTTGTAGCTGAACTGCATTTCTATTGCTGTTTGGTCTTATTATACAAACAAAAAGTGCTTTTTCCTTTTTGAGTTGCTGATTGTTGCTCTAATGTATGAGCTCTCATTCCATTGACTAAAATCAAAATTTATGAATTAATTTATTTAATTTTCCTAATTTATGTCAGTGGGACAAAAAACAAATGAGCCTTAGTAAATACAGACCTGTCATTAAAAAAATGAATGTCACTTTCATCAAACCATCCGGACCAGTGTCTGCTTTTGGTATTTTTTTTTACATTTGTTTAGTTTATTTAGTTCTGTTTTGGCTTTTGTGCGCATGATCTATATTTCATTCTGTGGGGTTTTTTTTTATTTCAACTGAAATAGTTACAGAAAAGATTACATAAATATATATGGAAAGACCAGTCTGTTCAGAATCTTTTTGGAAGGGGTGAAGAATATTCATATTGGCATATCTTTTTCATTCAAAGCTAGCATTTCACAAAAAAAAAAGAAAACTGACTCGAGCAGTGAAGCTTTGCAGTGGAAATGTTACAGTGCTGTTTTCTTTGTTGCCTCGGGGTCTGAGCAGCTCCATTGATTCAACCATGAATTTTGCAGTTTATCAAAGCGAGCTTGAAGATGATGTCACGACATCTGTCTGTAGGTCGGACTCGAGCTGGAAGACGGCTCCTCAGCAGGATAATGAACCTCTCTGTACACCCCCTGTGCACAAACAGATCCACTGAGAAATAACTCAAGACTTTAAGGGTTAGGGAATGAACCAATCTGAACTTATACTGCATCCCACTAACACATGGAGGGATTCAAAAAGACATTTATATGGGAAAACATTTTAAAAAGTGTGGTAGCAAGTGTTTATTTATTGAATTTTGTGTTTAAAATGTAAATTCATTAGCAGATCTTACATTTAGATTTGTATCTGCCAGAAATGTCAAATCAGTTATTCTGCACAATTCTATGGTTGTACATTTTTTAATTCAATTCTGCGTTCCTATGAATTCTGTTAAACAAAGACCTAGGTCACGTAAATAGTTGTTGCAGCTTAAGTTCCTAAATACGGTTTAAGTAAAAATATGAAAGTTTGTTTGGGGGAATTCCAGCTCTTGGTATGATTGACATTTTTTAGTGTGTGACAGCCCTTTTGCTCTGGAGTCCCTGTTAAGAGTTTAAGGCTGTCAGCAACTTTGCTGCTTGGGGACTTAAAAAGAAATAACTGCTGAGAGCTGTAAATATTGCATCGAGTGGGATGAAAGTTTAGCCAGTCTTTAATTCCTCTCTTAAGTCGTGGGAAATGTTTCTATTTTGAGTTATCCATTAAAGCTCACTTGATTTACATGTATTATTTCCACCTTCATCTGAACAGACTTAATATTGTTTACTCTAAATGTGGTTTCTCCTTTAATGCTGATAAGCTTTTTGGTTTACAGTTCTTGACATGTCAACATAGCTTTATGACACTAGATTTACTGTGCTTACTTTTGTGACTTGGAACAAAATTTTAGTATCTGCTGCTTAATTGAAAAAAGAAACTATTAATTCAAAAGACATGCTGCACTTCGTATAATAATACCAGTATAAAGACGTGAACAGAGCTATGTTGACATTTAAAGGTTCATAGAACTCAGTGAGCCTGAGAAGGATTTAATAAGTTTCAGTTGACTTTTATACTTGGTCTTTTTATATAGTTGCATTAAACAACTTTTTTTTTCATACACTACATTTTACTACAGTTTTATTATAAAAGATCCAGAAATATTTGTCAAGAAACCCATATTAGCTATTTTCTTACAACCTATGCTTTTTTTATTTGAAATATGTACACTTCATATATTTATTATTTTGTATGGTTTCAGTTGGTTGTGTTTGTATTTTATTTCTTTCTAGATCTGTCACTCTTTGCAGGACAATACAGCACCTTAGCCTTGTGGTACATCTCCTTACCTTATTGAAATCTGTCCATTATTTCAGGTGGACACAATTGTGACTCTTGGAGGTTTGGCAGGAAGATTAGACCAGATCATGGCTTCTGTGGAAACCCTGTACCATGCTATTTCCATGACAGACCTTCCGGTTGTAGTGATGCAGGGAACAAGTTTGGCATATCTACTCAGACCTGTGAGTAAATGCACATTCAAAAAAAATGTCTTTTGTTTGTTTTTTTTAACAGATGGGTTGGTCTTAACTTCCTCTTGCATCCTCAATAGTGGATTTAATTACGACTCTGATAAAATGCAAATAAAGTGTTGGTTATTTCCAAAAATGTGGAAATAATGACGAATTAACAAGATATGATTAATTAAACATCATCAATTTATTTGACATTTTCAATTCATTAAAGGGTTTTAAACTAAAATTAATGTTTTGATTTAAGGTCTTTGTCCATTGGGACGATAAAAAGGTTTAAGTCTTACTCCAGTCATCTTTTGATATATTGTAAAATCATTCCCAGTGGTCTTGTAATTATGGAGCCTTTAGCCAAACTCAAAAGAATCTGTCGTTCTCTAACCCTTGTGCTATCCAAGGCCCATTAACATTGGGAGTGGGGTCATCTGGAAGCCACAAGACAGTGCGCTAAACTTTTTTTTCAGTGATTTTTGATTTTTTTACAGGTAAAATTAAATCATAAAATCCAGCAGACATGAAATCATGTCCACTTTTTTTGATAGGAGAGATAACACTTAAATTAAAGACTGGGGTCATCTGGACTCCAAAATATAGCACAAGTACTAGAACATAGTTTCTGCAGAGCGGCAATGGGTCATTCAAAATTTGCCTCTGAGTTTTGCGCGGGACCATTGGCATGGAGCAATCCCACCCCCTTCTCCTCCCCTCTTCTCACTGAGAGTTCTGTTTCCACGCTCTGCCATGGGCTTACAACCCCAACTTCACATTAGTGGTGCAACAAAAATGGCGAGCAATATTGGAGCTATCCAGCTATACAGTTTTGAGCCAGATGCCAGCTCAGACGAGGAAAAGAAAGACGTACTTGGATTTGGTTATCTAGAAGTGCATGCATCAGAGTAGGGAGCTTAAGACTCCCTTAGATTTTTGAATAAATGTCCCTCATTATCTGAAAAATGCCACAAAAACATGTTTAAAAGACCAAAAACACAATATTTTATTTTTCTTTAAAAACATACTCAACTGTGTGCTGAGTATGTTCTAAATTTTTCTCATGATGGAGGACATAAAAAGACAGTAAAGCTTAAAATTCAATTTCCGATGATTTATTTTGTCAAATCATGGTTCATCAGAAGCAGACAAAATATGATATATGACATTAAATCAATCTTGAATCTCAAATCTTGAACAATTGATGGGCCTCAAGCTCCTTGCTCCTCTCCATTCTGATGCTTCAACTTGCAGACAAATAGATCCACGAATGTCTTTGTTTTCCTTGTCTGAGCTGATATTTGGCTCACAACTGTTTGGCTGGACAGCTTTAATTTACATCAAAACTTTTGTTGCTCCGCTAATGGTAGCTTGGGGTTATGAGGGGCTGTAAGCTAGCGGGAGACTGTAAACAAAGGGATGATGGGAAATGAGTGCGGGCTTACTCTGCGTCAAGAGTCAGTCAATTTGTTGATGAACAGCTCAGCAGAAACTATGTCAAAGAAAACAACCAAGATATTTTGATTTTGCCTAAAATTTGCATAATTGTAATTAAAAGACCACTAGAATCACTTAGAAAATAGATCTAAAGAGAATTAGAGTGGGACTTTATTGAACTTGTCAATGTCAGCGACCTGAGTATTATGTAAATTGATGTTTTTTTTATTGAGATGAGGTCTCTGATTGAAGTGCTGCCACCATACCTTGTGTTTTATTAAGAAAACAAAAAGCATATTAAAGTAGATTCTGAGCATCAAGAAACATGCGGGAACAGAACGGCCACATCTAACCCAAATGGATTTTAATATATTTAACTACTAAAATCATTCAAATTTCAGTCAAAAAAAAAAAAAGTTTTCATCTTGACTGTCATTGGAATAAACACCTGTACATCATAAAGCTTAAACAAAAAGGAAAGTACATTTAAGTTTCAAATGCACAAATACAGACCCAGCAGACCAACACCTTCCTGGCATTCTTTTTGCTTGTTCACTAAGTCAATATTTCCTTATCTCAAGTTTTCATTTTCTTCTCTCACTTCAAAATGTGTTTTTTTTTCTTTCTTTGCTTTCACCCTGATTGGAGTGTTGAAGACTGTTCCTATAAGTAATCACTCCAGGAGCACACACACTTCTCTGCTCTTATGATGCCCCAATTTGCTGTTGTGAATGTTGGAGTTTCTCTTTCAGAGCCGCCAAATTGTTTTTCCTCCATGCCAGCCACTCTCTCATTGCTCTCTGCTGATTGAGTTTACAAGTAAACGGAACGTCCTTCATTAAGAATACACACTACCTTCCACCTATGTTGGGTCTGTTGCAAGGAACCGACTGTCACACTTTTGACAACGCCTCGTTGTACCATAGGCACACCCCTCTCCGGCATCCTCTACATACATCTTGTCATTATTCCAAAAGCGTGCTGTCATTTGCTGCTTCATACTTCGACACCTCCAATTAATCTTACTTCAGTGAGGGTAAATTAAGCTCATTTGTCAATGCAGCTGCAATACGCTGATGAGCGCAGACACTTCTACATGAAGGTGAGAGCAACCTTCGGAAAGCCCGGTGCTGTTTGTACAAGTTACATCTGTAATTAAAGTGTTTACAACTTTGGTGGATTTCGCCACCACTTGTACTGCATCCAATCACAGGCTCTTTACCTGTTTGTTTCAGGATTTATTGGTACAAACAGAGCATATACTCCAGTGTACACACCGTCAGAGTCAACAAAATAAGACAAAAGCTCAGATAATCATCTTTTTCTGTAGATTTGTTTAAAGTGGCAATTGGAGATGGGTTAATCTAATATAACTCTCTCAAAATTCAATTTACTCCTAAAAGAATTTACATTTTAATATTCCTTTAAACCTGTTCATTTTACTGAAATGAATAGGATCTTTTTTCCCTCATTTTGATTCAGCTGTAGTGTGCCTAAATCTAAATAAGCTCTGATTTAATCAGCTGTTTGTTCTACTGCTTGTTTCTCGCATAAGATGTCAAAGCATTAATATGGCATCTCGGGGAGATTCACAGAAGTCATGTATTTTCTATACCTGGCTCAGGGATCTGCATAATCCTCAAATCTCTTATTTAAATTTGGAGCAGGGACACTTTAAAGACTGCAGTTCTTTTGATTTGGAGTCCCCGCTCAACAAAAGAATGTTTTAATCAGTTTGAGTCCCTGGGAAGTGCTAAATTTACTCAATTTGACTCCTAAAAAAGACAGGAAAATGAATTGTGAGGAGTTCATCAACTTTTCTTTTGCGAGCAACTGCAGTTTGTCTCAGAGGGTCAAAGAGACTCATTGTTGCCGCATCCCCAGACTCTCTAGATCTTTATAACAGCAGGGTTACAGAAATGGCAGTTCCACCTAACACGCTCTGACACCTGTTACACAGCGGCACAGATCAATTTATGTTACACCTTAGATTTGAATTAGCCTAAGCAAATTATTTAGAAAATAATACTGATTATTCACTGTGAAAGAGTGGGTAAATAACATTTTAAAAACAAAAGGTTGCAGCACTTTTCCTGGTTAAATGTTACAATGTCGATTCTTACTTGACTTTGTAGTTATTTGTATTTATAATCTTTATAATTCCACCTCTAACCTGTTAACCTTCGATATAGACTTAGAAACTAAAAGATCATTATTCTTCATTCCTACAGCTTATAGATTTTTTTTACCTTTGATAGTTTATTTCATCATTTCAGCACGAGCAGTGTTTAATTTACGTAGACTAGGAGAAACTGACTGGAGTTTTGAATTAATATCTCAGGCTTTTTCCAATGTTGCAATAATATTAAATTAGAAAAAGTCAATTGTAGGCGAGTAGAGACTGTTTTTGGTCATTGTATTTTAAACTAACATACTGCACTGTAGTTTTATTTGGTCTGTCAAAGTGATAAATCAAAAGAAAAGGGAGATTCAAAAAGTTCATTATGCTTTATTTTTTTCCTCTTTTGAAATATGTCTGTGTAGACTTATTTTTTTCCTTAATATTATTATTGTTTTTAATGAGTTTAAACTTTTGTTCTTCTAAGATCATTTAGTACACATTTCATCCTTGACATTGTGTTAATTGTGTCAACTTGTCTTTAACATCTGGTGTTTTCCCAGAACCACTGAAAACAGCTGTAATAAAACCTCTCCTAAAAAAGGACAGTCTAGACAAAACCCAAATGAACAACTAGAGATCAATATCAAACCTGCCATTTTTAAGTAAGATCATTGAAAAAGCTGTTTTCCATCAGTTAAATGAATTCCTAATAAAAAACAAGTGCTATGATGTCTTCTAGTCCGGCTTCAGACAGAACCACAGCACTGAAACGGCTCTGACCAAAGTGACTAATGACATACGTTTGAATACAGACAGTGGAAATATGTCAGTGCTAGTTTTACTGGATCTCAGTGCTGCGTTTGATACAGTCGACCACCCAATACTACTCAGACGACTGGAAAACTGGGTGGGTCTCACTGGGCCAGTACTAAACTGGTTCAAAACGTACTTAGAAAACAGGAAATATTTTGTGTCAATTGGTAACTTCACTTCTGAGCCAATAGAAATTACATGTGGAGTTCCCCAAGGCTCCATCCTGGGACCACTTCTATTTAACATCTACATGCTCCCACTGGCCCAGGTTATAAAGAACAACAACATTAGTTACCATAGCTATGCAGATGACACACAGATATATATTAGACTGACACCACGAGACCGAGGCCCTGTACCTCTTGGTAAATGCATTGAAGACATCAATGACTGGATGTGCCAAAACTTACTTCAATTAAACATATACAAAACTGAGGTTATTGTCTTTGGGGCTAAAGAAAAAAGGTTGGAGGTTCTGAGTATGTTTTTCTTCAAATCACATGAATCAGACACAGACAAAAAAAATGTATGAAAAAACATGTAGTTGTGATGTTCAAACTATAATTGGCCCTGCTCCGATTCATTCCAATACATCTACTTGCAGACAAATAGATCCATCTACATCTTCATTTTTCTTATCTGAGCTGGTATCTGGCTCAAAACTATACTAGCTCCAATATTGCTCACCATATTTATTGCCCGCTAATGTTATCATGGAGTTGTCATGGGACTGTCAGCTAGGGGGAGAGAGTGTAAACAAGGGGATGATGGGAAATAAGGGCAGGCTTACTCTCTGCCAATAATCCCGCTCACAACTCAGAGCCAAATTTCAAATGAAGTACTGGCGCTCTGCATAGACTATGTCCAAGAAGAGTTTTTTTTTGTTTATTTTTATTTTTATTTTTTTATAGCTTTGCCTAAAAACTGCATAATCAAAAGACTAATCTAAACACTTTTACTATAGTTTAGAAGATGGCTGGGGTGGGACTTTAAATTACTATTCTTTAGGAAAGAAAAGTACTTTAGGACTTCATCACATTTTCTAAAAACTCACAGACCTAAATGTTTTGTTGTTTTGTTTACCCTTTATTTACATATTAGGATGTTACTTTTAGGTAGCTGAAATATTGGGATGCAGCTTTTAACATTTGTGGCTGTTTGCTTTGTGGAAGTCTAGCAAGTGGCGTTTAGATGGTCTCTTCAATTTTGTGCTGCCACAATAGTTCCTTTCTAAGTATAGATTTTTAAGATTGTTTCTGCTTTGCCTTTTTTTTTTGGTCAAAGCAATGTCATTTATCTCTCCTAGTGTTAGCAGATTAAAGTCATTTTTTTTAGCTTCAGCTACTTGCTTATGTCTTTTGTTTTTCAGTCCTAGTTTTTTTTTCTTTCGAGCAAATGTGGCATTTCAGACACTTGTTAGTATTTGCTTTCTGTGTAGATCATTTCTTGATATATGGCATCTTCCTCTAGAGAGATTTCCTCATCTCAGACACCACTGGGAAACACGCATAGATGCCGCTATTTATTATTACTCCTGTTCCCTTTAAGACGCTGGAATATGTTACAATATATACTTAACATGTGGTATTTTTAACAGTGTTTTCACATTAAAGCTGGTTGTCAGTGTAGCTATGTGTGGCAGAACAAGAACTCCTTCGACTTTCTGTCACACACACTACAATAGACTATAATTCAAGGCGACAAGGTTTTTTTGTTTTGTTAGAGCAGGGACCTGAAAATGGGCTACTGTTTTGACAAGAGCAATAATTTAATAAAATGAGCCTTGGTCCCTGTGTGCAGAAGCTCAGTTTCTTCACCGAGGGCGGAAAAAGTTTAAGATGCCTTGCTGAACTTTTATTTCTCCACTCTTTTCCCTTCCATTTATCACATCACTTTCATACGATCACACCTCCACTAATCCATTCACACATTCATCCTTTGTGCCGGCAGGGCAGCCACAGACTGGCAGTGAACACCGGTCTTGAAGGAGACTGGTGTGGCCTCATTCCGGTGGGTGGTCCCTGCCAAACAGTCACCACGGGGCTCAAATGGAACCTGAGTAAGTCTCTTCCCAGCCAGTTATTAGTCTCCAGCTTCTTTTGCTACTGTTCTTTGCAGACTCATTATACATAATCTTACAGTATCTAGAGACGCAGTGAGGTGTTACAAGCCTGATTTTCTTGCAGAGGTTTGAAGACCACACTGATTTTATTACCTCAGTGCAGCTTTTCAACTGCCTTAAAAAATGTTTCTCGATGAAATCCAATAAAATTGAGTTTCATTTGTGGAAGATACATTACATGCCCCAAGGAGCTCCCTGTATTCCTAAGCGTTATGAGAAAATCCTATCGGACGCTAATCTGAGGGCCCCTGTGGTTTCACCCTACTTTAGCCCATATGGCCAGCTGTGCTCTTAATGAGTTGGCACAGACCGGCCTGCCACCCACACGCAGCAAACCTGGACCTTCTGTCAGTGGAACTGTATAATATGTGGATGTGTCTTGTCAGTTTCTGCATGGAATCTGTGCGCCTGAGTGAGCACTAGTGCGCTTGTTTGATCGTGTTATCGTGTGTGTTTAATTATGCGCGTGCCTGTGCACTTCCAAGTCTGCTGATCAGGTTGTTGTGTGGTGTTAAGATAAAATGTGTTGTATAGTATGTTTACTGTCCCAACCTGTGCAATGGCCTTCTGAATAGTAATGAGTGGGACTGAACACACGAGAATCTTATGGAGATTAGCCAGTGATAACAAGATGCATAATTAACCACATGCATATTTAGTTGGCTCGGAGTAATGATTTCCCTCTGGGTTGAAGGAAGGACCAGAATCAGAAACAAAAAATTACGAATATCTCTTTTCTTCTCTCATATCTGACTTCTGCACGCACAGTATCTGTTTTGCAATAAATATAGTGTATCTTTCCAAACCACCTTCTACTGGGTTTTGTAGCTGTGATTGTGCAACTTCACATCTGTACAGCACTTTAAATGCAACTTGCTTGAAAAAGTCTGAGCAGAGCTATTCAAGTGTCACTAAAGCTTTTTAGAAGTTCATTGAAATGATACCTCTCACTTGAGTTTCAAAGGTTTTCTGAATGTATGAATTTTTTATATAGAAAAAGTTATAGGCTGTCGACCAATGCAAGCCAGCTTTCTTGCCCAGAAAACACTTTTTTCATGTCTTGCTTCCAGAGGTTGTATTCACTTCTGCTTTCAAATAGTGATATTCTGCTGGTATTCACAACGTTTAAATCTAAACTTCAATTTTAAATGTCTAAATTGTATACCTGACATGTTTGTTTTTTTTTTTATTTTTTTATTGTAACTCCAAAATCTAAAAATTGAGACGAAAAAGGAAAGTTTGATCTATCTTAAATGCATTCTGAGACAGAAATGTTGCCTGAAAATAATGTTATTGCTAGAAGGCCAAATCAGATGCAAAACATTTTCCAGAAAACAAAAAATCAATATATTTGATATTTTTCTAAGACTATGAATATAATTTTTGTGCCTAACAGTGTTGAAAGGTTTAACTTGACAGTGTTAGTCTTACAATAGAAATAATGAAATATATGTAAAAAAAAAAGTGTAAAAAAACTTGAGTGGAAAAATATTTAGGGTATATTCAAACTGGAAAAGTCATTGGTCCAGACTGAGTCCCCTTAATTTGTTCCAGATTAATGGACAGGAAAGTTCATGTATTCAAACTTTATATTTCGCTGACCAATTTTGAATTTTGGATCAACATCAGATACAACACTTGTTACTGCTACTAAGGTACGTTGGAGGCATGGAGACGACCACTAAAAGGGTATAGTAATAAGTGGTTATGTCAAATAGATTGTTGGGAAAACAGTGTGAGAAACTATTTGTATCACATTAAAAGTTTTTTTAATAAGCCTCCCTTCATCTGACCAAATTTCAATGAGTTATTGTGTCTCATCGTTGCTCCATGTTTGTCTGCGACTCATCGTTTGCTTCATTTCTACTCTGTTTACATCCCATAATGCCACGCTATGGTGGCTGTTTTGATCCAGTTGTTCCGCCCCGAGGATGGATTCTATTCAAACTGGGGAAACTCAGAGAGAACTGGAGCTTGGTCCAATTGGAAATGGACCAAGACCACCGTAAAAGATGGGTTCGAGAGCAGTTCCCGGACCAGGGTCTGTGTATTCAGACTAAAAACTTTTTCAGGATTATTGGGAAAAATTAACTCTGGTTCACTTTAAGTGAACCAAAAGAGTCCAGTCTGAAGACACCCTTAATGACGTCAGGTCCTTGGTCCTTAAAAAGTTGTCCTAAACCATTATTAATGAAATGAGGAGGATTGATAGGCTGTTACCATAGACTGTAAAAATAATGGACTGAGCAAGCAATGAGGTCCCCCATTGGAAATGCATTACTTCCTCTCCTCGTGAAAGTAGGCCGCCGCTTTCACCGTCACTTCCTGAAACGGATATCACCATTTGCAACCCATTTTCAGCGATTGGTCTGAGTCATAGCTGAGTCATGGAATCTACAGGAAGTACTGTCGCCAATCTGGAGTGAGTTTATTGCAACTGTCCGCCTCTTTACACGCCTCGACCACGAGACCGCGGATGTAAACAGCTTCTACTTTAATAACGGCGGCTCGGGAGAATTGTACAAGTCATTGTTCAAGTTTTTAAGGGAGAACCATTCCAACATTTGATTATGTCAGCGGTCCTTTGGGATTTACTTACATTTATTCCTTTTTGTCGAGATAAAAGGAGCATTTGGGATATGCGCGCGCCGCAGCTCGTCTCTTCACATGCGCGGCCAGGTTACAGTCTAATCAGATGCACGTGAGAAGCGCATTCAGCGGTATTTAAAATAAACAACCATCCTAACAAGTGAACAGCTGGATCTTTTTATGTGTTTGAAAATACGACCAGGTCCTTTCAAGTTTGTCTCGCGCTCCTCAGACGTCTGCGTCTAATTCAGGCAGCAAGCTGGAAAAGTGCAGCGAAGATGAAACTTTGGTTGGTGATTTTATGCGCATATACTCAACTTATAATTTATAAGCTACAATCAAAACAGTGAAAAACAGACAAACGAACTTTAAACAAATAAAAAAGTCCAAAGCACATAACCTCAGAGTGAAATCTATTTCTACAGAGTAAATCCTCATCTAAAAATGTCGACAGCATGCGCCTCTTGTTGTTTTAAACTGCTGCATCGGTACATTCCATTGAGGAAAACAACAGTAGGACAATGATTGGTACATTGTTGAATTGTAAAGTAGGTGTTAAAAGGTCTTCACGGACCTCATTGATGAAGTCTGCTCCCATTGGCTACCCGTCATCTGTCAATGAAACCCCCCAGACGTTCGACCTCAGACCCACAAACGCTTATTGAGCCATCTGATTGGTCAATTTATAGCTCTAATAACTTGTGATAATGGCAAAAAAATCTTTAAAAAAAATTAGGATTAGAAAAAAGAAGTTAAGCAGAAAGCAGCAGAGGAAGAATGATTATTCTTAGATATAAAATGAGTGAGAAATAACTGTCTGTTTCTCAATGTAAGTCAATGGGATTTTGGGCTTTTTGCAACCCAAGAAAGAAAAAAGCTTTTAATTACTGTCTATTGTTTGTTTTATTCAGTTGGAGGAATAAAACAAAGGACGTGCTTATTTAGCTGATCCCTAAACCTTAGAATCCAATAAAATGTTTCTAAATAAAATTTTTAAAACGTGTTTGTATGCAATAACTCGGAGATATATTGATCTTTCCATTTGTTATAAAATGCATTTTGTGGTACATTGTAATATGACAATTGTGAGACACAAAGTGTACTGATTTCTGAGTATTACCCTGGTATTTTGCACTAACAGGAATAATACAATTCCTTAGGTAACAAATCAGTTAAAATTAATCTGACTTTAAGCTTGCAACGTTTAGATTTATTTATTGATGTATTTTTGTCTCAGTTGTCAGGATGGAAACCCTTAAAATCAAGGGTCAAAAACCTGCAGATAAAAGAAAACCAAAATTATAAAAATTGAAAACCGTGAAAATTGATCAACAAAGGAAAAAACAATTGTAAAATGTGAAAATACTTAAGAGTCACATTCAGCCACAGGCAGGCTGACTGAGATAATGACAGAACAAGGAGCAGGTGTGTCAGTAAAACCAGGTGTGAGCCATTAACAGTTGAGGGCTGAACAAAACAGAAAGTCAAAGAACTAAAAACTTTAGAAATACTTCAACTTCAAAACCCTTCAAAGTAAAATGCAGCCTTAGATTCAAGTTATTCAAAACAAAGGAAAAAAAATAAAAATAAAACACGCCTTAGTCTTTAATTGTGTCAGCCATAATGGGATAATCCAGGTCACAAAAGTCTGGCCTGAACAAATCTACTGTGAAATCCTTGTGTCAGTATGCTGATGAGGTGTATTTTCCCTATGTTTAAATAAGGCTTTTTTAAACTAAGTACAATAAGCCTAATGTAATGGGTTGTTAAGATTAATGAGATGGAGAGTTGGATGGTTATTAGTGGGGAAGAAACCAACAAAAAGACATCTATGCAATCTAATTCTGATTTCTCTTGATGCACTGTATCATTGGAGACTACATAATTACAGTTCCAACACTCTGACCACACGTAGCATTTTCTATCCCCTCATGTGTGAATTTAATCACCAAAAACAGAACTTTAATTAGATGTCATATTAAGGAAAGGTTTTTGCTCATTTAGGCTTGTACAGTAATTGTGTGGGAAGCATTTATTGCATTTATGCTTCTATACTCTCAGTGACATTTGCTTGTTTTGCTCCCACTTGAGATGCTACACAGTTAAACTTTTAGCACAAATACCCACTTGCTAATGGAAAGCATTAAAGACAACATAACTTGTGAAAAACATAAGCACTCAATCCTTTATAATATTAATGTCCTTCCAGTTTCTTGAATATTTCAAGGTGTGCAGCTTTGTCAATTACATCAGGTCTCAAAACTGAGTTCTCAACAACGGGGAAATTTGTGACTTTTTTTCTTGGCGCAGATCAAAAAAACTAACAAAGTAGAGCTGGACTAGTTCACCAAGTAAATGTTCAAGTCTGAGGATTGGTAACATCATGTCAGAGCTAAAAAAAACTGTCTTAAACTATCTTTAAATGGGCCCAATATAACCCAGTAGATTGTAGATTGTGTTAACAATAGGTTATATGGTCCTCGCTCAAACATCACTTGTGAGGATTTCATATTTCTATTCATCACTTGGGATTTTGCTTATCTTAATAGGAGGCAGTTAAGTTAGATTATTATTTTCCTTGTAACAAAAGGGTTTATCACAGTATTCAGGTCTCCGAGAAACAATTGTGTACACACTGCATTTCACAAATGCATTATTTATTTAAAAAAATAATTGAATAAAAGAAGAAGGACCTACTGTCAGAACAGTTTTTTCTCATGATGTTCAGCTCCATCTCCACTATTTTCCATAGTATTTCTTCATTGGAGTGAACTGTCATTTGGATATTCTTGGCCAAAGCGACAGGAGTCACCCTCACCATGACCTAGGTAACTAAAGCAAAGAGAGGAGTGTCGCCATCTGTCAAGCCCACATTTTTTTAGTACCTATTGCTGCAGGAAATCTGTCCTCTGGTGGGAAAAGGGGAGGGATGTTAAAAAGAAGGATCCTGACAGAGTATAGGGATTCATTAGGCTGTCTGTGCCTGTAGCCTGTGTCAAGCACGGATGCTCTCCATTACTAGATCGCTGTGAGGTTCTTGACTCTAAAGAGCCAGAACAGTCTACTGATACTTTTCTTGTTACTGCAAAAAAAAAAAAAAAACTGACGGTGAAGGCATCAGGAAGATATATTTACTGAATGTGAGAAAAATGAGTTGGGAAAACAATCTTTAAACTTATGTAGATCATAAAAGAAGAAATATCAAGGTCGTGTGCAGACAGTTCATGAGTGCCATAAGCTTGCTGTGCTGTGAGGAAGGCAAGACAGAATCAGAGCAGTCATCTCTAGGATAACAGATGCAAAGGAAAAAGCCTCTCGGTCTTTGTAGTGGCTGCTGCTTAATGACCCATCTGCATTGCGGAAATGACACAAAAGAAAAGGTGAGTGCTGCTAAATAATGATACAACTCCAGTAGAGAAACAATTTTACAGTGTTGTAACTTCCGCAATTATTGTGTGTTACGTGCATTGATTAGAAAGATAGATGGGAGTCAATTAGCAGAGATTTCCCATTTGTTATTTCTGCTTTCACTGACACGCTGCTATAATTGAAACTGTCATATTCCCCACACTTTTTTACCACTGTCCAATTTACTCTCTTCTCACCCTCTTCTCAAATTCCTACCAACATTTTTCCCTCATTAAGGGACACTGTGACAGTTTAAATACTCATCACTCTCTGCACTGTATTTTTTTCAATTATCACTAGTAACTCCCCCTTCCAGGAAATATCATCTCTATATAATGCATAATGCAGTAAACTGTTGTGCTGTTGGCTGATCTGTTTATCATTCATATTCTCATGTTTTGACTTCTGCATACTAAGATTGTCTCTGGGATCCATGTGCCAGCTTAAGGCAATGTCACATAATGACCTTCTTTCTATTTTTAAAAATTCTGCTTGTGTTACATGTAGCCACCAAGTTATTTTAGTCCTTTATATATTGTTATGGTATGGGCATACTCTGCAGTATGATAATTTTATGTCATCTGGCCAGGTAGGAGACTGTATGTAAAACTAAAAAACAAGAAAAGCACACAAAAACATATTTTTTTTTCTTCTTCTTCTTTGTATCATCTTATAAAACATTGTCTTTGAAGACCCACTCTGATTATCTTTTGAGCTATTTTAAAAGTATTTTCAGGGGTATTTTAATTATGATTATGCTGTTTTTAGCCAAAAGAAAAAAAAAACTGTCATTTATAAGGCAGTTTCTGCAGAGTGGCTGTCGTTCATTATAAATTCTCCTGAGTCATGAACAAGACTATTGGTGTGGTCTCCTCTCCGTTGATTTTTGAATAAAAAGTGAAAGCTAACGTCTTTGATATTTCTTAGAATTGTAACCCGCCACAACACCTAGGTGTTGATTCTCCATCTTCTCTCTACTTCTTACGCACACCTGAGCATGAGCTGGCCATGGGCCCAGGGGCAGAGCAGAGAGCTTGTGGCCTGTCCAGCATATTTTCTACATCACAAATTAGCTCTTATTTAAGCAGCATTTTTTCATTTGCTTTTAATTCATAATAATTACTTAAAAATGCAATTTTGGACTTAATTTTCTTAATATATGTCCTCCGAAATCAGGAAAAGGCCACAAGAATATGTTAAAAACACCAAAAACTCTATTTTTATCAGAGTAAATCCAGTGTTGTAATTGAAGCCTTCTAACACCTTAAGTCTTTTGTGTTTTCTGCTGCCATCATACTTTCTTTACAAGTATTGTGGACATAAGAGCAAGGTACTCATTTGGTTTCCATCCATCTATCCAATTTCCAAACTCCCCTTATTGCCAATTGGGGTCACAGGGTCACAGAGTGACTGGAGCATACCCAGCTACTGTCCAGGGGTTACAACCTGGACAGTTCACCAGTCAATCACGGGGCTCATTTGATCTCAATCTACAATTTATGAAAATTCTGGTGACTTTATTCCAGCATCCAGATTACTATGGACAGTTTATGCATTTAGATTGACCAAGAATTGAATCTGGACCACTGTTATTGTCTATAGGATTCAGTAAGGTCATGATGGTTATGCATATTTCTTCTTTAAATGCATTGGAGTCCACTGCTCAACTTACTTCCAAGTATGATTTGGTTAGTTTTTTATTAAGAACTTTTGAGTCACTTTATGTGAGATTTAAAGGGAGGGAAGACAGTAAACCAATTTAAATGAGATTTATGCTTTTGGTAAATTTGATTGAGAAGACATTTACTGTATCGATCTAAAAGTTAAAGTTATTGAAATAATATAGATTTAGATGTGAACATTTTTAATGACTAAATGTTTGCTATTATTTTTAATCTATTTAACGCTATCTTAAATAACTTACATTTAAAAATTGATCCAGGTAAATTGATTTAACCTTATAAATATGTACATCCAGTAGATAAAGAGAGTGAAGATGTCTCCTGGCTAAAGCTGTAAAAATGATGTAGTTGATAGTGGTTGATAAACCAGTATTGCACCCTCAGCAAAGGCCATGCACAACCCATTTTCATTCATAAAAATGCAGCACCCAGAGCATCCTGAAGTGAAATATAAAAAGGACGTGGCAGCGAGCGAGACAAACAGTGAGGTGATGGCATAGCAGCAGCTGAGTCAGAGGAAATGTGTCGAGATAAAAGAAGGATTTGGGCAGAGACGTCGAAGCAGGGAGAGGGAAAAAAAGGCTGTGATGGGATGACATATGAGAGGGAGAGAATGAGACCTGCCAGGTGTCTTATTCATTTGATGTTTCCGGATGCTAACACAGCAGGAGATGACAGATTATCGAAACTATTGCAAAGCCAGTTGAGGTCTTAAACTGGAGCACAGACACATACACACATTCAATTTTAGCTCTAATATTGTCAATCTGAAATAAAGTTGATTTTTTTTTCTCCTTTTTGAACCGCACCATTTTATATTCTCGTTCTAATACCTCATCTCTGTTCCTTTGTGGTCATTATTTTCATTGATCTAATCATTTGGTATTAAGTTACAGTAGATATTACAGGTAAGGTGTTTTTGCAGTTGAAAGAACTTGTACAGTAGTGCTCATTTTCTTCTTCTTCACTTGAAACGCCAAAGTCATCTTTTTTTCTAATAGAAAGTGGAGGAACTAAGGATTTAATCGCTTGCTGATTTGAAGAAATTGACAGTCTATCATTTTAATGGTAGATTAATTTGATCAGTGAGAGAAAGACATAGTACTTTGTGGCAAAACCCCTATTAGCAACCGCAGAGGTTGGATGTTTCTTGTAGTTGATGATCAAGTTTCTGTTCAAATCAGGAAGAATTTTGGCTCACTCTTCTATGCAAATTATCTCTAAATCATTCAGATTTGGTGGCTGTCACTTGGCAACTCTGAGCTTGAGCTCTCTTCGTAGGTATTCTACAAGATTGAGGTCTGGAGACTGGCTGGGCCACTCTATGACCTTTGTATGTTTTGGGTCAATATCCTGTTGGAAGATCCATGACCCATTTTAAGCCTTCTGGTGGAGGGAAAAAGGTTCTCACACAGAATTTGATGCTACATAACTGTCTATCCTCCTATCGACATGGTGAATTAGTCCTGTTCAAAAAACATCCTCAAAGCATAATGTTTCCACCTCCATGCTTGAGGCAAGGCAAGTTTATTTGTATAGCACATTTCATGTACAGAGACAATTCAAAGTGCTTTTGACAGTAAGGATGATGTACTTGGTGGAAACATTTTGTTTTAAGCATGATAGGTTGATTTGATGCCAAAGAGCACTTATTTTTGGTCTCATCTGACCACCGCACTTTCTCCCAATCACACACTAAATCCAGAAGGCGTTCATTAGCAAACTT
Organism: Oryzias melastigma; assembly: GCF_002922805.2. Classification (NCBI taxonomy): domain Eukaryota; kingdom Metazoa; phylum Chordata; class Actinopteri; order Beloniformes; family Adrianichthyidae; genus Oryzias; species Oryzias melastigma. The sequence continues at coordinate 12,801,792 of NC_050531.1, forward strand.
AAGGTTAATGTGTGCCTTCTTAAACAAAGGTACTTTGTGAGTATTGCAAGAATTGCAAGATGTGCAGTTAAATCATTGCGGCATAAAGGAATACCAATGGTTTTCTTGATGACTGGGGTCCCAGTTGCTTTGAGCTAACTCCTGCCGTTTTGTTTGAGGCCTATTTCTCACTGTTCTCATGGTCATGGAAACCCCACCAGTTGAGATCTTGTTTGGAGCCTCAGACCGATTGATAGTCATGTTGTAATTCTTGTATTTATTCACCTACAGTTGTCACCGTAATGCCCAGCTCCTTGCTTATAGTTTTGTAGTTCCACACCAAGACTGCCGCCAAAGCATAAGCGGCCCCCCAACGCCCATGGGGTATAGCAGATAAAGTATGTCCGCCTGTCAGGCAATCACGTCAGCCACCCAGACTATAGCCAATATGGACCCCGACACCAATGAGCAGGGGGGCACAAGAGTGCAAGCTCCAGCCCAGTCAGAGGAACAACCCTCCCTCTGCGCCAGGGGGCCCAGCACAGGGCATCCTGGGTCCCAGGAAAGCAGGTCGCCACCACCTGGGAGTTTTGAGCATCCCCAACCCCAGGCTTAAACCAGGGTCCCCCAAGGGAGACCCACCCCACGCACCAGGCAACCACCCACCCACTCTGCAGATGGTCAAGACAGGGGCAGCTCGATTTCGCCCAGGAGGAAGACGCCAAGTGGGTGTCCCCCACGAGTGTAGAGAGGCTCAGTGCCCAAGGGCAAGGACTAGAACCTGCACCACAGGGACACGGACACCAAGGCTCAAATGTGAAGTACTTATTTCCTTCTCTTTAAAATTATTTGAACAGATTTGACTTATTTGGGTATTTTTCTAACTTTAAGCAAAATGCAATTTGCCCAAAACATTTGACCAAAAATATACTTTTACATTCAACTCACTTTACTTACTTTTCATTTTTACTTTTTTATAAATAAATTTGAAATTGTAACTGGGTTTGATTACCAAAAACTCAAAACCTTACCAATGTATCTACCTAATTATCTGGTCTGATTAACTTCATATACTCTATATAACTTACAATCATTAAAATTTAGTCTAATAAATGTACTTAAAAGAAAACAGGTCTTTAAGGTGCTGGGAACTGATAAGCCTATGATATTACATCATGGCCACTTTTAAGTCATGAAGGACGTTCAATCTCTTTCTACATGTCTTTTTGTAACTGCCACTGTTGCCCCCACCCCCCACTTTCAAATGAGACAAATGAGACGATTACTTCTGGTCAAGGATGGTTTCTTCTCAGTGCTGCCTCTGCTGCCCCGGTTTGACTATGGCAGCACTTTTCTTCTGGCCTGTGACATCTGCCTTGATACGCTTCAAGGACTCTGTTTCTGGCTCTGCCCTATCTGCTGTGGTTTAGAGCCCTCTCCAGGCTCTATTTAATAGGGTAAACCTGGAAAAGAGGAAGAGACCCTCTCCCTTTGACTCTGATGCTTCTCCGTTTACCTCTACTTCTACTTTTTTGTGAATTTTATTCAATTACTGGGAACAAAGTGGAAATCAGAGGTTATGCTGAAGAATTTTATCTTGTTGTTCAATCTAAAAATCAAGGACAGGATGTTTGATTTTTTTTCAACAACCTTTTTGTTTCTATCACTGGCAGAGGTTGAGGTTTGTTTTTTGGCCTTACGTGGTTTCTGATTCTACACATTTTACTTCTAAAGATGTGTTCAGGAGACTTGAAAATGGGGACACAGAATTTGAAATTTTGTCAAGTGCCTTGATGTTGACGTAAAACGATTCATCCAAATGTTCCAAACAACCTCAAAGATAAAAAATAAATAAATAAAGGTTTTGCTTTTAGAAATTTATATGCAAACAGCTCGGTTGTCAGGAGAGGCTGAAAATGTGAGAGGTGTTTAACCTTTAAAAGGTTAAGCTGTTCAGGTTTGGCACATTTACCAACAGATTGTGATTATTTGCTTAATTGTATATGCAAAGGTAAGCACAGTTATTACTTTGGCCAAGCGAGTAAAATAAGGTAAAAGGCAGATAAAGCAGAAAGTATATGTGACAAAATAATAAAAAAATGTATTTATTTTAGAGTAGTTTTTAATATTTAAGTGAAAATGTCTTTGGTTTTAATTCAAATTTTAATAAAAGTCAAATTTATTGCATTTTTCTCTCATCAGAAATAATAATATAAAAGCATTATTCATCATGTTACCTGTTTAGTGTTTATTTTTATTTTCAAACTCTGTATTTGTTCATCTAAACTCTTGATGGATATACAGGAACATTTTTAGGTATTTGATATTGTTTTGATGCTGTTTACTCTTTTTTTCCAATTAAAAATAAATTGGCAAAAAGAAAATACATTTAAAAGAGCTATGCTTGTTAATGCACATTTTCCACTTTTTTCCCCAAGCTCCATTATTTGTTGCATGATTGTGCCCTTAAGCTAGGAGCTATATTTTGCATTATTCACTATGTTTGAAGATGCAATGCTAAACCTTGGGTTTTTGCACTACTTCTTATGCTACCTTTAACCCAGTCATGTGACACACATTCTTGAACATGCTATAAACATGTGTTCTAACCCACACTGTTCAGACTGGACACGCAGGGATGGATTCTTCTTCTTCTTTTCCTACTGTTTACAAGCACATGTCCGTACCTACAGTTTGAAGAGATCTGGTGCAAAATGTCAAAGCGGTGTACATTTTGCAAATCTTGCTTTGTGCTTTTTCTTTCTTACTATTCTGATATAGGAAAGACTGGCCGAATCCGAATCCAAATTCTTCTTCTACCTCTCCGGCTTCTCCCTACCCCTCCAATTGTTGGGGCATTTTGAGGGCTAGAGTGTCCGAAATAGTCTTTTGAAGGGGAAACCTTTGCCGTAGAGGGCTCTGTATCCTTCCGCCGCAAGGGTGGAGAAACGGAGGAGAAACGCATGTCCTCACATGGGTGCAAAGAAATTAACATGTAAATGATAAGCTTTTGGGGCTGCACGGTGGCGCAGTGGTTAGCGCTCTTGCCTCACAGCGAGAAGGCCCCGGTTCGAATCCCAGCTGGGACCTTTCTGTGTGGAGTTTGCATGTTCTCCCCGTGCATGCGTGGGTTTTCACCGGGGACTCCGGCTTCCTCCCACCGTCCAAAAACATGCTTCATAGGTTCATTGGTGACTCTAAATTGTCCCTAGGTGTGGATGTGAGAGTGAATGGGTGTGTGATTGTGGCCCTGCGACAGACTGGCGACCTGTCCAAGGTGTATTCTGCCTTCGCCCATCAGTAGCCGGGATAGGCTCCGGCACCCCCGCGACCCCGGAAGGGAAGAAGCGGACAAGAAAATGGATGGATGGATGATAATCTTTTGTTTTAGCTTGACTTTTTAAAGCTCTAAAACTGATGTTGTGTTTTTTCCAAGCACTGCCATCTACGCACTGGCGACTATTCATGATGTCATTGAGTGGGAATGACGTCCAAATTAGAAGATTCAATTTTTTCATAACTCTCCGTTTGACAGGCTAAATGTATGGGGTAGTGAGAAGCCGGAGGGGAAGACTTCGGATTTGGTCTTGGTGTCAGAAATCTGGACGGGTACAAACCGCATTTATACATTTCTTGTCCATAATAAAGCGGTTGGTACTTCTATGAATTAAAAAGGATGCCATCCATACGTCACTACCAAATCTGAGTCCCTGTTGGCCAAAGTTTGACCTGGTATAACTTTCAATGCATGTTCATAACATTTTGTATGTTGAGCCCAAAAACTCTTAAAAACTTGAATAGCTACGCATGAAAGCAAGATTTTGAGCGCACACGCCGGAAACATGCATTTACATAGACTTTTCATTGGAAGTGGTTGCATGAACCATTGGCTGTTTAGAGATAACTATATACACACCACATCACACCACTGAACAGGTGTGACATCACCCATAGAAAATCCCTTACCTCCAGTTCCAGCAAAATGAAGTAAATTAAGTCCCCATTTTTCCAGGACATGAATGTCGCCATGTTGTAGCCAGATGACGGTCATTGATTCAAGTCGGACTGAGTCAACGTTTCAAAAGCAACTACTGTCGCCCATCAGGAGTAAGCTTGTTCAAAGTCTTTACACCTACTGAAAGTGGGCTTGGAAGAATCAAAATTTCGAGGTGGCGTATAGCAGGCACCACATGCTTTACTAAGGCATCTGATAGGTCCATTTATAACTTTAATTACTTGCGTTAGAGGGAAAAAATAGGATGAAAAATTTGGATGTGCAAGAAGATGTTAAGAAAAGGATATCAGAGCAAGAACGGTAATATGACTGGGTAATTGCTATTTATTTATCAATAGAAGTCTATTGGCTTCTTGGAGCCAGCAGACACTTCCTATTTGGAACATGAGGGGGGAGGGGTCACTCAGTCCAGTTCACTATAGAGTCAATGGCTTGAACACCTTGTCGAGGGTGGTGTGGTTGTAGCTTGAGTCATACCTGCACACATAAACATAGACAACAAATGACATTCTTGGCACTAGCACTTTAATAAACCCCATCATTTGTTTGCATCAAGAGTTCTGTAGCCTGCACTTTTATCACCTCATTTTCTGGCCTGCAGTGCAACACTTTGCCTCACCCCACAGAAACGAGTACCACTGCAAACAAGTACTCCAGCATTAGTCTGACACGGAGGAGTATCATCGAGTCACCGCAGCAATGATAACAGCAGATGGCTTTACCCACTGGAAGCCTCTGCCATGCTCAGCTCTCACACAGCGCACTAGCACATACTCTGCTTATACGTGCAAGCTCAAAAACATTGATTCTTATGATTATTTTTACAAACACCTCCCCGGCTTAATTGATTTAATTACACTGATTAGAAATCTTCATCTCGACAAGCTTTATGTTGATGGGATTTCATATTTATTTAACTGCAATGCCTATGATAACAAAAATGAGTTGGCTGTGTTATGTATTCACTTTGGTTTCCATGAGAAACAAGGGAAGCAAACTGATTAAGCTAGGGACATTACGTTCCTTGACACACAATTTCACAGCCAGGTGCTATTTTCCACAGCAGCTTGTGCATCTCATAGCTCAGACACAGACCTCCACATGTGCAGTAAACACACTGAAAATATGCTCCATTACTTCATGTAAACCAACACGATGATGGAAAACACCCAGAGAAATAAACACTTTCAAATCTCTTGTGCAATAATTTATTTTCAAATAGAGAAAATTAAACTATCATGCTGAGGTCATTCAATAAAGAATGACAGCCTTAAAAATTGTGATTAAAATTTTTCAATAATTCAGGAGCCAAATATTGACTTTTTAAAAATTATTTCTTTTGTTCTCGCTTTATTGGACATTATTCTTGTAAAATGATTCATCCATTATTAAAGAAGTATACTTTGTTTTTTTGGAATTCAGTAAAAAGATTGAAGTGTTTTGTTTTTATTTATAAAATTATTAATAAGCAGGCTTATTCATTTAACTGCATTTAGATGCTTGTTTTAGATGAATCAGAGCCATTTAGGGTAGATTTCTCAGTGCATCTTAATTATTTACAAATGAGAGCAATTTTAAGTTTTACCCTCAAAGGTTATTTTTTAATGTAAGAAATTATTCTTTTAATGGTTATTTATTCATGTTCACGATAAATATTTGAAACCCTACATTGCTTGTGAATACAGACTGATGAACCAATGAGCACAAGTTAGCAGTAGTGTTAATAAATTGTGTGAAACTGTTTTTTTTTTTTTGTTGTTTTTTTTAAGAGGGTTTTTTTTGTGCAAAAATGTTATTTCTCCTAGAGGACTTTCAAACATAACTGAATGGAAGCAAGATAATTAGTAAAATTCTTCTTCTGGTGATAACAAACGTGCTCAACCATGAATCCTCATCTGTTTCTAACTAGCATTTCTAATTCTCGAAAAACCTTTTCAGTCATGTTGCAAACCTCTGTTTTCTCGTTCATTTACCACAAATAGAATTAATTATCAAAATTAATTATTGGTTGTTTTGACTATAATTTATACTTGTATTTTAGGTTTCAACAAAATAATCTGTATTTGTTGATATTTGCAATCCGGTGTTTTTTTTTTTTTGTTTGTTTGTTTTTTTAAATAGTTTTATTGATAAAGTTAAAGGGACAGAAATAATGAATTTTCTTCTTTATGTTCTCCCCCCAAAAACTGATTTGTGTGATATATTGTTTTGTTTTTGTGACAGACAAATAAATAAATAAACTGTTTTTTTGTTTTTTTGTTTTTTTATATCTTGCTACAGCACAGCCTGATTCTGGTGCAGTTTTTGGGGGGACTGTTAAAACCTTAGCCATGATAATGTTGGATTAGGATAAACTGCAAACAGCTTATTTGAACAAATTGTGTTTTTTTTTTTTCTCGACACAACATGTGTGTAAGTTGAAATATATTTCTGTGCATGGCTGCAGTACATGTGCACAAATATTTTTTTTCTTGTCTTTTATTTGGCTGCTTACCTCCCTTTGATGCATGAATAACTAAAGACCAAGCTTCTGGGAGGACGAGGTTTTGGTTCAAGCTGAGGTGTAAATAAGACGTTTGTTTTTTATAGCTTGTATCAGCCTATTCTCATTCATCCAAGCTTGATTAAAAAAGAATTCAGACTTTTTTTTTTATTCACTTTGGCTTTTTCAAGCATTAATTTGTCTCTTGCTAAATTTGAAAATCACAAGACAAATTCTCAGTAAGGTTTTGATTAGTAAAAATGCATTTTACTATAAAGCTGACAACGTAAGGTAGCACTGTATCCACAGAAGCTATGATAACCCTCTTCTTTAAATTCATGTTTTGTGTATAAGAACTATAGCAATTTGTGCATTTAACATATTTGAATAATGCAGTCCTGTACTGGCTCAGTACCACCCAAAGTGGGTTGTAGGAGCTAAGAATGTTTTAACCTTTGCACATTAGAAGAAGATAATAGTAGCAAAATGTTTTTAAACACAAATAACATGTATTTTCAGCTGTAGAATGTAGCAAGTAGAGATATTCAGCTTGTTAGCAGTTTGCAGTTCAATTCTTTTTTGACAGTTTGGTCAAGGGTCAAAACGAAATAGGTCATAGTTATATCAAACGAGGAAATCATTGGTTGGTAGTCTTAAATTAAGAGACTGATCATTGGTCTAATTGGACTCAAAAATAATCCAATTAATTTGTATAATTGTTATATTAATTAACTTTGACTAAACTGCACACTAAAATCTCAAAATGTCTTAAAATTTGATGCATTAATTGGCTAGAGGTGTTTTATCTGAGTAGTATTGTATGAAAAAAAGAAAAAACTGTATAAAGTGTTATCTTATTTATCGAAGGGGTTATGATCTAAAAATATTCCACGCTTGTTAAAATCCGCAAAATAGGATTACAAATGTTTAAAGTCTGCAAAACTCCTCACTACACATTGTATACAATTTAGGCATACCTGAACATTTTCATACTTTTCTCCCTTGTATAAACTCTCAAAGTTCAAACCTTCCTAGAACAATAAGTTCAGTATTGTAGAATGAAAACAAAGATCTGCTCTCGATCGAAGATTTGTGTAACTCTGGCAAGCTGCATGCATTCTGTACAGAAGCTCCACATTCTCACTCGCAACTTGTCATGGACGTATGGATCAGGCCCCCTCCGCATCACTTTCTGATGTTTGGAGTCCCCAAGATCTGGGGCTCGAACCTACCCGCCCGCTTGGTACCGGGTTACAGACGCTAATCAGGGGCCGCGAACCCTCGAGATCCGGACCAGTACCAGTGGGTCGGATTCCATATCCTGAGGTTTGGGGACCCCTAATTTAATGGGAGACACGTGACTGACTTTAATTGTTAAAAAAAAAAAAAAACAACTCAACAGTGTGTAAATTTAAACAAAAAAAAAAACGTAGATGTCAAGTAAGGTGAACCACGATACAACGCTATACATGCAAAAATGTGTCATAATGTTGTTAATGTTAAGAATCCAGCAACCATCAAACTCAGTATAAAAATTATATCTTCACTAATTCACAACAAAGTAAAGATGACATTCGTGTGAATCAGAAAATGAGGAGACCCACAACTAAAAACACACATCAGATACTGATCGTGAGACACCGATCCAATGTCCACAGGTGCTGCTTTTGATCAAACCAATTCATAAACACAGATGGATTTCTGCAGCAAAGTCTCTCAGAGAGCCAAAGCAATTGAGAAATCTTAATTAAAAGTAAACTTTGGGCTAGATTAGAAAGCCAGGCCCTCACTGTTAATGAGTTCACGGTGTTTATGAAATGGAAGCCTTCAAAACACATTGGAATGTAAATGAGACAGTGTTTTAATAGGAGCTTCATTACGCATTCAATATTCTTGGGTTGCACTAAAAACACGACAAGTTACAGAGATGGAAACTTTGGACAATTTAAGTATGCAGAAAAAAGTTCCCCAATTAGTGTAATTATTGTGGTCACATATATTGCAATGTGTATTGATGGTATTTCCAGATGGATTCCCAATCGCCTTGATGGGTAATTATCGTCATCTAATGCAGACTTTTGAGCCGACTTTGAAAAAAGTTAAATCAGTAGTTCTTCAGTCATCCCTTAGCCTTTTCATTAGGTAAAATATTCTTTATCAATGTAAACTTTAACCGGATACTTGAATCCTTTATAGAATATTTGTGAAAGCAGATGGAATGTGAGTTTAAAATAAATAAATCTGGGACTGTTTTCTGGACAGTCTTTGGCTTTTTGACAAACCATGAAATAGTTTGTGCATCTGTATATTTAAGCAGCCTGGAAACATTCTAAATACTTTATTGGACTGGCTTTAAAGGAGGAAACTTTTGTTTTGTGCCAGTATGCGAGAGGCTAGGGTTAGCCAATGAAGACTAGTGCCAGATGTTTCTTCTGCAGCATCTGTCTTATAATGCAGTTATGTACTCTATAGCCTTCTCTTTCCCTTGAGTTTTTATGCATGTACTCTTGTTAAGTTTTTATTTTCTGTTAAGGATTCAGTCTCAAGATGTTTGTTGGTCTCTTTTTAGCTACCTTGCTTTCTTTCACATATTCCACCTATGTCTTTGCTGTCCTTTCCTGTACCTTTCTCCGTAGTGTTCCCACCTTTTACATTATGTTGTCCCTTTCATTTCCTCTCTCACCTTCACCCCGGCTCAGCAAGTTTCTAGACAGGGGAAATGAAATGTGTATATTTTTTGTTGCTTCATAGTGTGGCAACTGGAGGAAAAAAGGTCTATTTAATTGTTTTTTTTACAGGATTTCTGGTACTGTGCTCATCACAAACAGGGGAAGTAATAGGAAATGAAAGGCAGACTAGTATTAACCAGTGCTAACACCCCCAGTGGAGAAGCAGAAGAGCAAGGAGGCAGAGCGTGCTCTTTGACAAATACAAACAAAGACCACATTGTAAAGACAACAGGATGGTGATCTGTGTAATAATTGTCATGAAATTAAAGCAAATTTGATGGATTGTCTAATGCAAAATGACCTAAATGTTTATTAAAACAAGAACAATAGTAGTGTTAAGAGCCTTGCCTAAGTACATGACCCCTGGGATTTGAACCTTGTAATCGTAGTAGACTAAAGACACTCCATGACATCTTATTTGGTGTCTGTTTATCCTTTCTGAGCCAAACACAAGAACAACAACCTGTCTCCAGCAATCACTCCCTAACATTAATAAGCAATGCTGTCTGTTGTTATGCTCGTCTCTCAGCTGATTGTCACCGTGTTTCTGCAGGGAGAAGTTTTCTTATCTGAAGGTTGCCTTCAGCCAGAACAAGGTTTGCCAACTCACACTATAAAAACCCCACCAAGTTTAATGGAAGCAGCTATCATTCCACAGCAGATGGTGCTAACACTGCTTCAGTTCATTTTAACTCGTGTCAGGGCCAATAAAGAGCCTTGAATATAAAGGGAATGTCAGGGGGATAAAATGAATGAGTCTTCAGCGTTGAAGTCACAGGTTGATATATTGTGACACGTGTGTGCTTAAAAAGAATCACTGCCTGCTTCTTGTCTTAATTTTTATTCAGAAAAATAACCAAAGTAACACTTTGACTGTTATGTGCTGTCATACTGTCACCTAAAAGGCCTTTTTTCATTTAATCATTTTAGTTTAAGTCCTCAGAGATAAAAATATAATGGATAAATACAAATATATAAATAAAATCTTCCACTGATGCTGTTGACATAATGGGTGCCAATGGAAAATGAACCACTGTTTGTTAAATAGGAGAGGAGGAATATGTGTTTGTACACAGAGAGGGAAAAAGAAGGGTAGGAGTGTAGAGTTAGCATTTGGAATTTCAAATGTAGAGGCTTTGAGAAGGAAAACAAGAGTTGCGATGGAAAGAAGGATATCCTGTGTGTTCAAGAGACCAGATGGAAAGAAAGAAAGGCTTATAAATTGGGAGCAGGATCAAGCCGTTTTATTACAATACGGATAGAAAAGCAAAGGAAGGAATATTCTGGAAGTAAAGAGAGTTTTAGATAAAGCAATGAATCTAAAGCTGGAAGTTGAAGGTCCGATGTTGAGTGTTGTCACTGGTTATGCCCCACAGTCAGATAGGATGTGAGCCAGAGAAATTCTCAAGGGAAATGAATGAGGGGATTGAGGGTAACCGTAGAGGGGAGAGAGTGGTGATCGGGACAGACTTCAACAGACGTGTGGTTGAAGAAAGAGGGGTAACAAGGGTGTGATTTGTACACTGGGTGTCCAGGACAGGAATGCAGAAAGATAAATAGTGCTGTGCTAAAAGGATGTACATGTGGCAAACACACTTTCCAAACAAGGGAGGACAACTGGATGGTATATAGGGGAGGGAGGAGCACACAAGTCGATTGAAACTTGTGCAAATTTGATATGAAAAAGATCAGTGACTGCAATGATTAGGAGAGTGTAGCTAGACAGGATAGAATAGTGATGCCCAATGCTACGTTCACACTGACCTTAGCAACACGTTTAAGTGACCACTTTCAAATAAAAGTCTATGGAAAGTCACGTAAATACGTGTTTTTGGCTTCCGCGTTCAAAACTCTCATGTTTACATGTTGCTAAGCAAGTCTTAAAGTCAGTTTTGGGCTCTACTCACAAAACTTACACCCACTGAACCCATTTTGAAAGTTAAACTTTGACCAACCAGGGACTCAAATTTAGTAGTGACGTATGAGCAACGTATTTTTTAATTCACGGAAGTGCCAGCGGTTTGAAAATTCATCATGAAGAAGATTCACCAGATTTGCACAACTTCAACATTTTGCCTCTTCTAGCTGTAGATACATGTGCTAGTATCGGTTAGAGACAGTTCAGCGTGTAACAACTTTCTCTGCTCTCTCACAGAGAAAGAGTACGCATAAGCACTTTAACTGCTTGAATTTATAAGCAACCTCAACATAACACATAAAAAAAAACTCTGCAACAGTCTCACTTTAAGTTTTCCTCTGGTGTATTCATATTACCCTTAACCACGCCCCAAACAAATTCTCAATTAACAGATCCACCACCAATTAACACATTTACAAGCAGGAATGTACACAATACTCAATAATGTCTCTCAAATTGATCAGTTCTTTTTCTCAGTCCCAGTTACGCGTAGCAAAATCCAAAAGAAATAAACAGGCTCGGTCTCACCGGTTTCTGTCCAAGTCTGTGAAGTTGGCATCCAATGGGAAAAAACAATAGAAAAAATGGAAAGCAAAAACCCATGCGATGATCCATCCACAGAAAGGAAGAAGGTAATCCGGTGGCGTAAAGCAGGTAACCACAGAATGGCTCTGGACGTCGGGGGGAGAATCCTCAGGCCTTCTCCTCTCTTCCTCCTCCAGACTCTGTCTTCCTGTGGTACACCTGGCTTCCTTTTTCTGCTCCGCCCCTTCCTTGACAGTCTTATTTTTTTTTACTCCAGGTGTCCAGGCCTTGTTTTTCTATTAAAGTTCCTTTGCATTTGTTTTAAACAGTCCGTCCTTCTACAAACACTGGCCACTTTATTTCTTACAGTATACAGAAAACATGTTGCCCCTGCAAGGTTTTTTTTTTAACAACATGGTTACATATTTTTCCATACACTTTCAATGGGGTGACAGTGTCACAAGCGTGAACACATGCTATTCAAGAACTGACGTTTTTGAATGCCGCAACACATGCTCAGTGTGAACGTAACATAGCAAGAAAGAGGCCTAGAAGTAGGCTAAAGAAGAGGTTCATGGATGGATGTGGTCAAGGACAAATTGAGGGCATTTGGTGTGAGTGAGGAGGATCCAGAGGATTAAAAAGATGGAGGTGGATGGTGAACCCTAAGAAGGGAACAGCTAAAAGACGGACGAAATGCTTATGCATACTGACAGTACCATCATCTGATGAAGAGGACTGACTGTTGAAGTATAAGTTGTCTCTTTATGGCCAAAGATATTGGTTAGACGTTTGGATGACCATATTCACTTATAAATACTGTTTGGTCATTACTATTAAAATATTTACTTATTTAAATATAGTTGTTAATAAGGCTATCAATAAAATGCTAAAAATATAGAATTACATAAATGTTATAGAGGTAGCAGCGGTGTGACTCCACAGACAGAGTAACACTGTGACATATCTTGGTGGCTTGTGATACTCATTAAATTCAGAGAGCAGAACATGACAATTCTGCATCAAAGGACACAAAAATTATTTGGATTTTGCTATTTTTACTGCAGGCTCAGTGGGTGAGTTTATTCAATTTAATTAGATGCCTTTCTAAGAGTTCAATTTCACAGAAGTGTCCTGTTTTTTTAGTACTAAGGTGTGACCTGATCCCATTCAATAGTTCAAGAACCCAAATGTACTGTAGTCCTAACTATATATAAGGTTTTCTGCATCTGAGCTGCTTCTCTAACAAATGAGGAACATGTTAGGAGTTATTCAGTTCAGGATTCTCCACCAATCTGTTCTGAAGCGACATTCAGACCGCCTTTGGCAACTCTCGTTCATGCAGCCGCTTATATTGAAAAGTCGATTCAAACGTTAACATGCATTTCAGCTACACACCTTCAAAAGACTGTTTCTGGGCTTCACTTATAAAATGCATGTCCACCGAATGCACATTAAAATTTACACCTGGTAGAACTTTGACCAGTCAGGCACTCAGATTTGGTCGTGTCGTATAGATTGAGTCCTTTTTAATTCACGAAAGTGCCAACCGCTTGAAAATTGATCCTGAAGAAGAAATAATAATCATGGTTTGTGCTCAGACGGAATTATGACCCCGTTTTGTATATCGGAATAGAGCTGTGAAAGAAAAAGCCCGGAAAAGATTTGCAAGATACGGTGGATATGTGCTAGTAAACAGTAGAAAAAGAAGCCCCTTTCTGCTTGTCCAGTGTGAACACCATGCAGAACCTGCATTAGCTTGTTCACACATGTCCAGTGTTTCCGTAGCTTCAGACAGCTTTCATTCATTAAGCTTAAAAAAAAATACAACTTACATAGGGAGTTTAGAAGTAACTCAATTGTAAGATGTATGAATATAAATTGTATTAAGTAGGGGAGAAAAGCATCCTGAGCAGGTTATATATCATTTTTAGTTTTTACTCATGAGAAAATATTAAGTAATCAATGTTAAAACTGACTCAACAAAAATTGAAACGTAAATTGGAAAATTTTCCTTACAATCTATTTTTTATTATTGGTGATTAGTGGAAGTAATTTGGATGTTTCCATCTCTTGTTTACTCATCAAAATGTTCACATCACTTGATATTCCATTTTTAAAGCTATGTGAATAAGTCGTGCGGATGCTGTTAGACAGGTTCACAAAACTGCCTACATTTTTTGCCTGTAATGCAAAAGGTTTAGATAGACACCAGCTGTCTCAACTATTGCACTGTTTGTTCTTGATATTTCGGTGCTTCGAAATGCTTCAGCCAGCACCTTTAACACATTCGCTGAAAGCCTCTTAACACAACACTGAGAGTAGGCAAAAATAGAGCCACAACAGTCTTCTCCATCTCTCAAAAATGCCCCAAACACCCATAATTCCCCTCTCTACCTGTCCGCAGAAACATGAGAGTGTGCAAGTCTCTCTTCTGCTCGCCCTGCCTCTCTCCTGGGTAATTTGCTGTGTAAATATGGTCCTACTTACAGCTGACGGGCCCTTTCAGCCGTGGAGCTGGAAATGCAATTACAGGCAGCAAACATCTCCATTGTTATCACTGGAGGGTGCGACGCACATTGCGGTCCCCTCTGCTACGGGGGGCCATTATTGATCACTATCAGCTTTTAGGAGGGGATTACTAATGAAGCTATCTGAAAGCCTTTTGTGATGAGGTAAGTTAGCAGGCGTTTGTGGGTGAGTGGATGTGGAAACAGATTTTGTGTGTGTGAACCTAGATAACACTCGCATTCTGCTGAGACTGGCTCCTCTTCTTGTTGTGCTCTGCTGCCTCTAGTGGTAGTTCTGGGAATTATTCTTACCTGGCTCTGTCCTTGGATGACGTCCTCAGTTTGACATATAGACTCTCCTCTGATTAACATAACTGCTGTGTTCAGAGTTAGCAATCCCTGGATAATTTCATATCTGCCCCCGCTCAAGGAACAGTACAGAGAACACACGTGGAGACATGTCTTAAAAAGCCATGTCCCCCCTCAGCTGAAAATCAAATGCTCTCTTTGGAGCCTGTTGTTTTCAGTATAAGTAGAAGGAGACATTTGACTTTGGATTTCACAATTTTATGTCATTCTTGTTTCATTATACCTCTGTCAAAGACTTTTGACCGACTGACATAGTACCATACAGTGCTCAAGCTTTCTCTCTACTACCTTATACTTTTCGCTCTAATAGTGTCATGCTGGTAAAAACACGGCTAAAGCATGGTGGAAACATAGAGGAAACTTCAGCACAGCAGCACTTCATTTTCACACACAGGAATTGCAGCTCTGTGCTCTATGATTAAGTAACCGAACTTCACATAAGAATTATTTTCCTCCCCATTATGAGTCAAGCTGCTCTAATACCTTGGTTGTTTGAGAGTCTTTGAAGCAAAATAGGATTTTTTTTTTCCTTTGTCCTTGTTTGATGTGAACGCAGGCGCCTGTGGACAAATGATTCACTTCATTCCCTACCATCTTTGTTGTTCTGTGCTCATTTTTGCCTTTGTGATTTTTTTTGCCTACTTTATTTGCATTTTAATGAGAAAAAATTCACATAGAAAATGTGCATTCTATTGGGCTGTATGTAAAATTTCATGGAGGACAAATTAGCTTAAGAATGACAAGGAAAATGCTCAGAAATACATAAGGTGACTGGTCAATGATCTGAAGAGAGCTCAGCATAGTAACAAACTGGTAGATCCAGTATTTTGAGCTTTTCCTTTGTAAAATTGATCCATTAAACAGTACTGTACTGTACTTCTTGGAGGCCCTAATCCGTTGTAGGTCCATTGAAAAATGAAACCCAACGGTTGGCCATTCATTGATTGGCAGAAAGTCATGATGACATAAAGAAAGCGCTAATTTAAGCTAACGTTTCCAATGTTTGTAAGCATTTTACTACAATATTCATCGCAATCTTCTTTTAGACAACATTAAATCCCTGTTATACACGATGTACTAGAAGTAAAGCAATAAAAAGACAAGTTGGTGGATGACCTTCATAGCTGTTGCTTTTCTAGTTGTTGCTCTAAAAAAACGCGATTACACACTAATGGTCAACATCACGCATGTACCGTGACAACAAACTCAGTGGAAGCGAGGCTTAACCGTGGAAACGCATTTGACTGTCTGTCCTTACAGTTGAAGTTTATCTATAATGAACATTACTAACTTCTCTCATCTTTTTAAGTGGGGCAACTCCAGTATGACAGATAAATACTTTGTTGCCACCCTATCAATGAGAAGATGTCCAGCACACGACCTTATACCTTTTGTCAATCAGGTCATTTTCTACTTTTAAAGTGACAGCCTAACCTGTGACGCTGCTTTTCATTAGATTTAATTGTCACATTCCGCAGTTACTAATGTTCCTTTCATATTTTTTTATTGTTTAAACTGCAGCTGTGCATAACTGCCAGAGTATGTCTGTACTGGCAGTTCTACAAAATCTTGGTATTTCAAAAAGTCCCAAATATTTACAGAGCTGTTTTTGGCATGAGTTGGCAGGATTTTCATGCATTTAGATTTCAGATGACTATTCTTTGGAGCTATGTGATAAACGGGCTTTTGCATAAAAGAGCCTTCTTTCTGTCCTTCTTTGTTTGCGATCCAAAGATTCACCTCCACCTTCAGTCCTACAAGGGAGACGTATTTTTCTACGTTCTTTTTGGTATCCTTACTATTTGATTTAAAGTAAAATAGATTTCTTTCTCTTGTTTATTGATAAAATACTCATTTTCTGTAATGTTGGTTAAATAATATGCAGATGGACTTCAAGTAAAAGATGTTTCTACTAATTTATATATATTTATTTTTGGGCTTCGTGGATTTTAACATTCATCTGGTGATATGATTTAGTTCAACTGGTTATTGCAGTCTTTAAAGATTTCAAACTAAAGGAGAGCTTTTAATGATGAAGTGATTAACAGGTTGCACTACAGCTCCCTTTGATTTTCTTTTTTGAATGTGATGTTCTGAACACAAATGATTTCTGACACAGGTTCAAACGCTGCATAGAACCTGAATAGATAATTAGATTTCAAAGATATGAAGAAGAAGAAAAAAACCTTCCTAGTTTGTTGAAATAATTTGATTTAAGCAGAAGGGCTTCCTGAAAACCTTTGTTCAATAAAGCAAAGCTGATGGGATGTGAACCTTTTGAAGCAGACTTTTATAGATTTGCTGACAGATTTTATCATAGACTGTTTGGTTTACAACTTCTGCTAATAACACATCAAAATGTAAAAAAAAAAAAAAGCCCAGAAAAAAATATTCTTGTTGAATCTTTCTTATTAGTCACAAACATACAGACCAATCACCTGGAGATTTGTCCAGATCTAATGCTGCATGAATAAATGTAAATGTTAAAAAGGTGACGTGTAAACTCTGTGTGTGTGCTGTTTGAGCCTGTTGAAGCATAAGCAGTGATTTTTTTTTTTCTTGCTTTTCAAGACCAATTACTCTGCATGATTGAATCCTTGGCATAATCATTCTGATCAGTATGGAGATGAGTTACAGTGTGCTTGATTGTGTGTTAGAAAGCTCAACAGTCTTCTAAACAGCATAGTTAATGGTATGGATGAGTTGCAAACCCGACATGATTCATTCCTGTTAGAACAGTTTAGTTCAGAGACTCTGTTGCCACTCTACAGGACAAATTACTCCCAATGTTTTCCTTTTTTAACTGGATGCTATTTTTTTTTCCATTTATCAAAATATGCATTTGTCTTTAATCCTTAATACATTTATGAAGTAAATGACAAAAAGCAGAATTTAGCAGATAACAAATTTGAGTTAAATTGTAAAACCAAACCATAATGATTTCCTAAACACTTGTATATACTGGTAATGAAATACACAAAAAAAAAAAATCATAATGCTAAAAAAGGGAATCAAATGGGGGCAAACATTCTCCTCGTGTCCTTTATAAGCTTTTGATAGTAAAGGCATCTTGTGAGCTCATACTGTGCAAAGTGACACATCAACAAAGCAGCTAAAATAACTTTTAGATTTGGGGATTTGTAAGAGTTAAATGGAAGGTTTAGCTGCAGTTAAAAAAAAAAAGTTGATAGTGGCGTTTTACAAGTTGCTTTAAGTTAAATCAGATTTCCTCCATTTAAAGCAGAATTCTTTACATTAGGGAAAAAATGTTCTGCTGCTTAAAAGTATAGTTGGGTAACATGAGGCAAAACAACTGAATAAGCATTGTGGAGGAGCAATGACTGCTTCTTTTCTGCCCGTTGTTGCATAAAGTGAGGATCCCTCACAGCCTGCCTCAGCTCCCACAGGAGAACAGCAGATGGCAGTTTGTCTTGTGGTAAAATATATTTGTACCTTGTTTTCTCCACATGGTGTCACTGTTTAGCTCTTTTTGGTTTTATAAAAAGCATGTTACACACAAAAAAGCCTTGGAACATTTATTCTGGGGTTTGCTTTCAAACTTTACCATTCTGCACATGATGCTTAAAAACAAGTAGTCCCCTTTTGCAAAGACTTGCATTCTTGTGTTGAATCCGTTTGTCATGTCTTTCCAGATGACCAGATCCTGAAATTTGGGAGCCTGGTCAGCACATCCAACTCCTTTGAGCTGACTGACCCAGGCAAGCCCAGGAAACCTGTCACTGTGACCACAGATCAGCCTTTACTCTGGACCATGGGCATCCTCAAAAGTGGAGGAGGATTTTGAACACACCCTGCTCAATTATGACAGAAAAATAAAAAAATAAATTAAACACTCAGGTTACAGTGACCAATTTTCACAGTTTGAGCCAAAATTCTTTGCAATTTTTAGAAATGACTTTTGCTGCCTTAAATGTAGTTATGCTTTGCCTTGTAGCTGCCTGTGTGCCTTAGGTATCCACACACTTTTTTTCTAATATGATTTAAAGAAATTGTATAAGCTTCATTTTTTTGTTAATAAAGAATAAACAAACCAGATGTTTGGCTTCAACTGATTTTATTTACACATCAAAATAGAAATGTTGAGCTCAGAATGTAAAAATGCCGTCACGCTAGTCCATCGTCTGTCCACAGAAACGAATCACATCTTTGCTTTTTCCAGGTTTCAACCACCACTAGAAAAAAGAAAGAGCAAAGAAAAAGTGTTAATATGAACAACTAGTTTTATTGTTGGGGGGGGGGGGGGAAATGAAAATTCATAGATCTATAAATATCTTTAGTCATAATCACAGCTGCCTATTACTGGTTTTGTGCTTCCTTGCTATTCTCAAAACACTTATCTGTATTTAAGTTGTTAGTCTTCAGATCTTTTTTTAATGAAAATTTTAAGTTATCCAAATCCAAGAAAAATAGCAAAATAATTAGAAAAAAAAAGTTTTAATAAATTAATATCACCACCATTGATTCTTAAATTGTTATAGAAATCTAAAAAAAAAATGTGAAAGGGAATTATTAACAGTTTAATACCATGTCGGAGTTTCAATACAAAAAAAGTTAAAGCACAAGATAATTTTTAAAGAAAATGTGTGTTTGGCAGAACTAGAACATTTTATATGGTGGGGCAGAAGGCTGGAAGGATGGCAAATAGCAGCAAAGTGGAATGGTGTTACAAATGACAGGATCAAAATTACATATTTCTAACAGTATCATTATTTTTGTTTTTAATTGATTTAAAATATTGCTTTTGTGCTTCAATGCTTGGAAAAGGCTTATATTGTTTAATCTTTTTCTATAATTATACCAATACTGATTTAAAAAATGACAGTTAAGTGAGGGGCAAAGTTTTTTGTTGGAGGCAGCTCCGCCCCTGATGCTTGTTAAGAAAATATATATTTCAACCCCCCCAAAAAGTTTAATATTTCTGGCTGAAGTCTTAATTTTTATTTGCCAATAAGTGCTACAGGTAGTGACTGTGAGGTAGAAGGCAAAGCTGACCTGTCTTTCCTTTATTTATGAGCACTGATAGAGATCTAATGAGATTTTAACAATGATACTTTGAAAATAAAGATTTAATTCTTTTAAAAGCTCTGCATTGTTTTTAGGTAAATATCACTTACACGATGATGTTGTTGATGGGGATGTGGATGAGCTTGACGAAGAAGCCAATGAATCCCATGATGGCAAACCCAATCGCTGTGGCCATTGCAATCTTCTGGAATTCTGGGACAAAAATAATGTCAAACGTCAATATAACAAATCTTGAAATATATTATTCTTACATGTAAAACTAATTTTAAAAGAGGGACATTTGGCACTACATTTTAACCAAATAAACGGGGTACACTATGGCAGGAGGGTTGAAAGTTACCTTTTCTGTCGGGTTTTGTGCATCTTTTCACCAGTCTTATGGAGTCTTTGACGAATTGCCGACTGGGTTCAACAAACTGCATAACCTGATCCATGGTGTCCAATCTGCGGACAAAAACAATGTTCGTGTTGAAGCTTCACGTTCGACCAACTCTGATGTTGACGTCGACAGCAAATCCAAAATATTCCTTCAATAAACTATCTGACGAGTCTACAATAATAGTAGTAACTATTTATCGTATTTATTTTCTTATTCCACAACCAAAAATCTAGCTAATGCTATCCTAAATTAGCCTGATGGGTTCTGCCAACGTAGCTTTGTAGTCAGCAAGTAAAAATGAAATTTGAAACACATTAGTATTATCCCATTAAAGCTTACTTCTTACAGTAATAAAATGAAATTATATACGAAAGAAATGCTCTCGTTTTTACCTTTTTTTCGACGCGGAGTCGACGAGAAGCCAGAGGAAAATATGACACGTCGCCTTTAGGCTGTGGAGAAGAAAACTGCTGAGAGCTGACGTAGATTTAAAGGGCGCATGCGTCAAATGCTGCTTCCTGTTTCTACTAAATGACTGCATTATCTGCAGCGCCACCCGCAGGTTCGGAGGTTTAACAGAATGACGGCAGAGAACAACAGAATTTTATAATGAGATTAAAATTGAGCTTGGTGGATTTTCACAGTATTTTCTTTCACTTGTTGTTTATCCAAGGTTGTTTATTTTTAACATGTAATCTCGTTTTACAATCTAATATGGGTTATGATAAAAGTGCCAGAATTATATAACAAAAATTTAGTAAACTCACTTTTGCCTTTAAATAATGTTCAGTATTCTCTGCAATACTGAAATTACATATCGAAACTTCTAAAAAAACAGGATAAATTTAAAGTTTTGAAGTGAAAAATATCTATTATTACATGTAGAGTTTGGGAATAAATAGCAGGGATTTTCCAAAAGAGTAAACTTTTGCTGTAAAACAACATCAATCCAACTCTGAATTTCTCAAAAACTATGATAACTGCTAAATGTATTATATTTATTATATTATGAGACACATGTAAAGCAAATTACTTTTTTCTGGTATTGTAACAAGTCACGCCAATGTTTCAAATGAGATCAAGTGTTCCATAGACCTCATTTGGTCAAAGCACATTCTTTAGGTGATGAATGCTCTACCATGTGATGAAGATTAACATTAGTTAGTTTCCTATGGCAGTTTTTTTTTTTTTTTGTCTTTTTTTGTCTTTGAATTGATTTGCCTTCTAATAAGTTAGAAGGATTTTATTGTTAGATTTTACAATTTCCACTAGACATCTCTTTGGGTGGCATTGGCTAAGACTTTAAGCCATCCTATTCATCCATTATTCTGATTCCAGACAGACTTAACTGTGTCAAACCTGACCAAGCATTATTCACATGAAGCAGACAGCACAGACGATAACTCTAGCAATGCTTTAAAGAGCCACAATTAGGTTACAAACTAGTAGAACTGTGATATCTGCAAATTTATACAGTATTAAATAAATACTAATCACTTTATGCAATGTATGAATTTATAGCATCACACAAAGTGTTGCTATTTTTTCCAGGTAAGGCATCTGAAACAGCAGAAAATATGACCCAACCAAACTCAGTGAAACCAATCAATGCATTTATTTACACAAATTGATTTTTAAAATAAACTGTGGGGACAATCAATCAGGAATTTTTACTTGTTGTCTCTGTACACAAAGAAGGCTTAAGGCTTTAAGAGTTCAGCCTCCTAAACTTTGAACCAATATTCAGACGACTCCCACAGAAACGGCTCAAATTCAATCAATGACACCTTCAGTACTGAGAGGACAAATGCAGCAGCCATACAACCCTGCCTATAACTTGATCAGGCTAGACTGGATTTCAAAATGCCCTTTCCTAAATATATAAAGAATAAATTATAACCAAAATAAACATTATAGGAATAAACACAATTAAGTCATTCTAGTACTGGTTATAATTTAACCTATAATTTAACAAGTTAGAACATCACTTATTATCAAACAGAATTTTTAATCATAAACTAAAATATAATCTGTGACATCTTTACTTCATTTAGTGTCATGTTACTCAAAAAAAAAAAAAAGAAAATCAATTAAAAAAATGAAACGCTTTAATGCTGTTAAATCCTTGTAACGATCTAAAGATATTTTAATGTAAGAATGAACTTAATGCAGATATGGATAATATTTGTCTTAAACTCTTTATTGGTTTGGCAGTATTCCATAAAACAAGTAATTTTAGAGAGGTTTTGGATTAGGTCATAAAATGCTAAAATGTCACAGAAGTACAAGTGAAGTGTCTATAAAAGTGCTCGACAGTGCTTTTCAACGATCATGTTTATACAGAGAATAAGTTATTGTTGTTTCCCAGGTGATTTCCTGCAGCTAGCTCACTGCCAAGTGATGCCAAGCATCTCACAGCTGATCTCCCATAGTCTCTCTGCCAGGTCGTCATCGGCAGCCGCTCTTGAGCACCTTGCAGGGGCGCAGTCACTGAACACAAACACAGACAGGTTGACACCATGAGTAGAGAAACGTTACTATGCAGGATAAGCAGTAGGTAGTTTAAATCACCTGAAGTACTGTCCACTAAGAATCTCCAGACCTGGCTCTACGGCACAGTAGATAGTGGTCTGAGCTCCTTCCACTGGTGTCTTGGTAAAAATCCTAAAGATCTTCACTGCTACCTGGATACACTGATGCTGGTGCCGCCACAGGTCGGACTGCACCACCCCCGGGTGCAGAGAGAACACACTTATTCCTGTTTCTGCAATTCAAATATTTGAAATAACACACAATCCAGACTCATTTTTGCTTCAGCTCTGAAGGCAAACTCATGAATTAAATGCAAAGTTAATTTTTTTATGGTTTTTGAGTATTTGTCTTGAGAAGCTAACCTTCTAGGCGTTTGGCGAGGGAGCGTGCAAACATGACGTTAGCTAGTTTGCTCTGTCCGTAGGCCTTCATGGTGTCATAGCTCTTCTCACTGTTAATGTCGTCCAGCCGAAGTCCAGTCCAAGTGTGGGCCACTGACGCCACGACGACGATCCGAGCGGGAGCAGAGCGCTTCATGAGGTCCAGCAGCAGATAGGTCAGGAGGAAGTGACCTAAGAAAAGTCAAAAACATCCCTTTTGTGAGTTCTTTCAATCCACTTACAATGATTTTCAATGATCTTATTCCTAACAAATGCACAAAAGCCCTTTAGAAATGCAAGAAGTAGGTTTGTGCATCTATTCATAAGTCCATATGCATGTGGGCGACCGTGTTCCAGCACAGACTGTTCACAGTGACAGCTTTTTGACTAAAATAACTCTGTTGAAAATTTCACCTGGAAAGGAGGAACAGTCTGATACAGGGGAAAGAGAGTGCTAAAGGTTAGAATAACACAGGCTGAAACTCCACAGTAATAAAGTTACCACATATTTTAAGCAGGTTTTGCAAAAAATAATGAGGTAAATCATAGCAAGAAATAGTGAAAAACTGCAGAGCAGCTTACCCAAATGATTGACCCCCAGCTGCATCTCAAATCCATCAACTGTCTTGGAGTAGGGGCACATCATGATGCCTGCATTGTTTATAAGGATATTTACTTGTTTCTCCTCTGCAAACACAAAGAAATGCATTAAAGGCAGTGATGCAGACGATTAAAAGATGAGCTAAAAATAATTGTCTTGTAAACAATGACTCATTGTTAGTGACTCATTGTTTTTAGGTCTGCAATTGAAACCCATCCAATTCTTAAACTTTCTTTTGTACAGGTTGTCAATATAAACAGATACATGTTTCTCAAATGATGGATTTATTAGTCATGTAAAATTATAGATATTTTTTCAACTTAAAACAGTCCATTATATGAATACCGGACAACAATTGGATAAAAAGTTGTGAGAAAGTAAGAGCATTTGTCTTTTTGGATTAACTAGACAAATTATTAAAGAAAATTGTGTATTCTATAAATTATGGATTTTTTAACATTTTTTTATGTTTTTAACAAAAATGAAATAAAATTTATTGTAAAACATAAAAAAAAAATTAATTCTGTTTGGCACCTCAGACAAGCATCATCATTCCTTTTACTAACGTGTATTTATTATATATATATTTTTTTGTTTTGTTTTTTTTAATTAAAGCTATTTTTGATTATTTCTGCTTTTTCATTTTTTCAGTCATTTTTTATACAGGTATTCTACATTGTCTAAATTCAAATATATTTGAATTTACATGTCCAAAGTCCGGCCCCTGAGACAAATATGGCTCCTATTTTAATTTCTACCTGGTTCCTGTCATAAAAGAAAGAAAATAATAATAATAATAATAATTGGCTACCAAACAATCAAAAAAATGCAAATTTCTTGATAATGATTGTCTAAATTCCATCATAAAAATGTGGCAACACTGTTGTGGTTCTGGTCTATGACATCTTTTCCGCTCATTTCTAAAATGTTGACTGTAAACAAAATTAATACATTGATTTCTCTGATAAAAATCAGTGTTTTGGGTAAATTACTATTTTTTTTCCTGGTCACGAGTTTCCTTTAGAAGTTTACAGTGAGAAATGAATAATGAATATTATGTAACATTTAATGTGAACCCAGATTTAACATTAACATATGTTTTTTTCTTTACAGACATACTTTTATAAAACTTTTTTTTCCTGGTCTTCAAATATGAAATGCGCAATAACTTTGATACAATATATATTTATAGAGAGAGAGAGAGATGTATTTTTGTTCTTTGTGAAGAAATGAAAAAAGATATTTGGACTCAATTCTATCTCAAAGGGTTGAAAAAATAAAAGTTGTTTGTCTCTCATATATTTTCACCTCTTTTGACATTAAAGTTGAACCCCTTTGCTTTAACTTATGCGGTTGGTTTTGAATGCTACCTTTGTTGATGATTTCAGCAAAGGCCTTTATTGACTTGGTGTCAGACAGATCCAACTTCCTGATGACCACATTCTCATTTCCTGTGCCCTCAAAAATGTCGGTGCGTGCCTCCTCTGCCCTTTCCAGGTCTCTGCACGCCATGATAATACGAGCACCTATGAACACAAGCGACAAAATGCGTGTTTTTTCAAGCTAAAAGAAACATTCTCCAACATCACAGTACATTTAAACCACTACAATAAACTAAAAATGCAAATCGAGGTACATTTTAGCACCAGAGAGGTTCATTCAAGGTTTTCCTCCCATGAAAAGCTTCCAGCATCAAAACAGTCCTTAAATCTCTGCGTACTTTTGATCCCCCCCTTTAATGATTTCTAAGCTTCCACTCAGAATCTCATTTAGCCCACCACTCCACTGCGACGAACACAAGACCTTGTCAACTGTGTCATTTTCAATCGCCTCTGACACAAATTACTACGCATTTGCCTTAATGAGCCCAGAAAGGGGTTTTGAGGACACACGCACACACCCACTCACCCAGCCATTCACAAACAGGCACAAAAACCCAACATATATAGAGAGAGAACACTTCCTGCACCACAAACACACACAAAATAAGCTTCGCAATTAAGGCAGAGCCATTAATTAGTTTCTGCCTTCCTTCACCCATGAGAGGACGTTAATGGTCCGCCCCATTTTCGGGGTATTCAAGTTCATTTTTTTTTTCTTTTTTTTCAGTAGGATTGCAAACAAACAGATTGAAAGCAGGGGTCACACTAAGCAATCGATCATTGTGTCGTCATTCTTCTGAGTTCAAGCAGTCAGGTTGCAGGGAGATGTCACTTCATCAAGATACCAGACGGATGAAATCATGGAGGAAATGGGTGTTGTGAATGCGGGGGGGTGACAAGCAGCTGCCACGGGGTACCCCCGCCTGTTATGAGTCTGTGCAAATCCAATCACGCTGTCATCATGTCAGGACCAAATCCCATTTACTGAAAGATGATACTATTGTTCCAGTTCACCAGAGGGAAGATCCACACTGCAATAGATTTTTTTTTAAATTTTACACAAAAAAAGAAACAATAAATGAAACAACATCACAGGGAATAGAACTGCATCCCGCTGCGTCTTGGATGAATAGACAAACTGAGTCGCGCATACAAACCAAGTTTCTATATTGCTGTGTGTGCGTGCGATCATGTGTGGCTTCCCCCCTCCCAACTCGCTTTCTTGCATGTCTATCTCAGGAGGGGTGCACCCCCCCCTCTCAATGCAAGCCTAAGTCCACACAATGTCTCATGTTTTACATAGTAAAAGCCATAAACTTTTAATTCATTTAGCTAAAAACATTAAATTAATAAATTCAAGACTCCTTATTGTTTCAAAACCACCAAATGAGCTTAAAGTCATCACAAAAAGCAGAATTCCCTTGATGCAACTGTGCATTAAACCACTTTAGAACCAAAGTTACCCTAATTTAGCATCTAATTAAAAAAAAAACAAATCAATGTTATATTTGGAAGTAAATTCAGGTGTTAAATTGAAGTAAACACTGAAAAGCAGCTGCACCGTACCTCTCCTCGCCAAGTCTCTGGCAGTTTCTTTGCCGATGCCAGTGTTGGCTCCAGTGATGATGACCGTTTTCCCATCAAGCCTCTCCTCAGATGACCAGTGGTTGCAGCATGCACTCCTGAAATATTATCAATCCCTAAAAGTTCTGTTTTTAAAGCTTTTTTGTCAAGAAAACCAGCTCTGATAAACATTTTTCACTATTTTCATGGACTTTCCAGCATATTATTATCGATTTAGTTGATTATTATATGGATATTTTGCAACAAACCTAAAAAAAGCTAAAAGGTTTGTTTTTCAACCATCTGAGAACACAAGCAGAAAAGGCTCCAACAAACCTGGAGCCACTTTGTAGTTTAATCTGCTTAAAATGTCTCACATTGTTCATGTCTCTAATGCTGCACAAAGTCAGAAGTTGTTGGGAAAGTGTTCCTCCTCCTCCTACCTGCAGTGCATTCTTCCTCCAGAGCTGTTGATTCTCCTCTTCTGCACCTGTGCGCGACTTGGCCCTGGAATAACCCACACATGCACCCTCTTCAGCTTTCAACAAGCACTTTTTCCTTTTTTTTTTTTTTTAACCACGGGTTTGGAGCTTGTCACCTCTCTCTTTCCCCTCCCCTTCTCCATGTTCTCCAGCTGGGCCAATCAGGACTCAAGCTGAAGCAGAACTGATGGGAAAGTTCTGCTGTCTCCCCCTGCTGTCTGTCGCCTGCCGAGGATTCATGGCAGGAAATAGAAATCCCACTTTATCTGCAGCACTGATGAAGAAGACAAGCGAGTGGGCACGGTTTTTAATTCTTTTTTGTATGAGGTGTCAAAAAGGTAGACGTGGCACATTTTGAAAAATACAAAATCATTAATCCTTTATTCAAAATATATGGGGGAAAAAAGCAAACAGACCTCATATCAAACTTAAAGTTATCTTAATCAGCAACATTATATTATTTACTCCAGAGATTATTTATTTATTTATTTAATTTATTATGACTGGGGTGACTTGCAAGATCTACAAACAAATGAAAGAGAAATTGTCAAATTAATTTTAAAAGCCCTAAAGAAAAAAAAATGCTCTTAGTTTGCAGGGTTAAAAATGTAAATTATGATGTTATTTTTCTGTCTTTAACTGTATAAATGTGGGTCACAATCTAGTCGAAGCCAGTATTTGCTTCTTTAAGATTCTAGTATTGTTTTGTTTTTATTTACATTTTTATTTAAGGTTTGTTATTATTACTATTAGTAGTAGTAGTAGTAGTTTTGCTGCAGTTCCTTGCTGCAGCCAAAATCAAATTAACTTTAAAAGTCCAAAAGATTTTTTTTTTTTGAAGAGTGAAATCTGTAAAATATATTCTTAAAAATCATATAAATAATTTTATATTTATGACTATATATATGATGGTCACAAGCTATCATTTTTTCTTTAAAATTCCATTCTTCTTTTCCTCCTCCTTCTCGTAACAATAATAATAATAATATAATTATTATTAAAATAATAATAATAATTATTATTATTATCGCTGCAGTAACATAGTGCTAACAAACAAACAAAAATATGAGTTTAAAAGCCCAGAAGAAAAACGTTTTTGTTTTTTTAGAGTAAAAATCGTAAAGTAAAAAGATTTTTTTTCTGTGTGTAAATGTGCGTCATGAATTTGCTTCTGTAAGATTCCTCTTTTGTTCTTGTTTTTTGTGATTTTTTTTCTCTCTGTTTTAGTTAATAATTATTTAGGTTGAGTAATTTTCCAGTGGGGCAAAAACCAGAAGGATCTTTTTTTTTGTCTTTGTTTGTAATTTTGCAATAAAAATGTGAGACATTGTGAAAAGTTTGAATTTGTTTAGCAATTTTCCAATGAAGTTAATCACCCAGCATACTTTTCTATATTTATATTATTTTTAAATAGCATGCTCTTTCTGCATCATGTGAATTGGGGCATCAACAACTGTCTAAAGACACATGGACTTGTAGACTGAACTGACCAGGTATTGAACCACCAGATGATGACTTGAAATCCTGACTCACAGTAACTTCTTTTCATGAATTCTGACAGCAATTACTTGAGCTGATTTGCAAATTTATTAGCATCCATAGGCATCAGGGGGTTAATCTAGTTATAAAACTATTTTTCTTTTTTTCCTGAATTAAGCTGAGGGTCAGGCTTGTGAGATGACTTGACAATTAAAAACGTATCACAAGGGAACATGCTTTGTTATCGCAAGGTAATGCAAATTAATTTGTTTTTTTCCCTCATGGCAGAATTAAATAAGCAGCTGATGCTTCCGCTGTTTTACAGTTTGACACTATGAGACTATGTCCACACACTCTCCAAACATGGAGAAGCTGCATTCAGCTTCTATGCTCCACAGATCTGGAGCAGACTTCAAGATCATTTCAATCCAGATTAAAGACTCACTTATTCTCAGACGCATTTGATCAGTTTTGATTCGAAAGTTTACTTAAGCCAGCTTCCAATTCATTTCTTTTTAAAATTGTCTTAATATTTTTATTTAAATAATCAGTCTTTTAATATTTCTTTTAAATATTGGTGTTTTACATAAAGCACTTTGACCTGTCTTTGTACATGAAATGTGCACACAAATAAAATTTCCTTGTCTTGAAAAAAAACCTAAAAAAAATAATCAAAGTGACATTAATAATATTATTAGAAGAATTAAAATAAAGGCAAACAATATAAAGATGAAAAACTAAAGCACAATTACATTAGGAATATAAAAAGCAAAAAAGGTGGCAATAACAAGAAAGGTTTATAATAGTTTTAATGGAATCAGCTGAATTCTGTCACACAGTCAAAATTATTTACTTTTTAAGTCACATATCTATGTCATTTAGAAAGTATTATATCAGAAGGGTAAGGCTGAAGGAAACATGTGGGAGAGTAGTTTATCTCCAGCGGATGCCAAGCATGCGGCAGCTCACGGCCCACAGCTTCAGGGCGGTGCCATCGTCCTCGCCGGCTCTGCAACTCTTTGCACTGGCACAGTCCCTAAAAAGGGGGCATAAGAAAGAAGGAATCAACAAAGTCCTTTTTTTTTTTTTTTTTTTTTTTTTTTACTAAATGTACAAATTTTATTAAGAAGTAGACCTGTAGTATCCACCAGAGATCATCTGGCTCTCAGGAGTGATGATGCAGTAGATGCTGGTGTAGGCTCCCTCAGCTGGAGTCCTGGTTAAGAAACTGAAGGTCTTAGTGATGTCCACAAGAGGGCGCCAAAGGTTCCTTGTTATTTCAGTGTTCACAATCCCAGGGTCAACTGAGAAAGTCATCACACCCAGAGCTGGACAGGAAGTAGGGAGTAAATAAAAATATATAAAATGACAGCTTTCTTATAGATAATAAATTATAAAATAAGCATACATCTAAAATAGTGTGGCTCTCAAACAAGGGTTGTTTTATATTAATGACATCTGTCTTTTTCAGGAAACATTCAGTGCTTGCTTTTTAGCCTTAAGCATTTGTGGTTTAGACATGAGACTCTCACACTGACAGGAGAACTCTTTTTTTATACATGAAAAAATAAAAAATAAAAATACACAGACTGCCGGTTATTCTGTTTTTTCCAGCCACACACCTTCCGTCCTCCTGGCCAGCTCTCTGGTGAACAACACATTAGCCAGTTTGCTCTGAGCGTAGGCACTGAAAGGGTGGTAATGTTTGTCCCCGTTCAAGTCATCGAACTGGATCTTGCCCATGGCGTGGGCGGCAGACGAGACGTTTACGACGCGCGACGGGGCCGAGTGCTTCAACAGGTCCAGCAGCAGGAAGGTCAAGAAAAAATGACCTGAGGAGACGGAAGTGAGGGAAGGTCGCTGCAGCTGATTCATCAAAACCAATAAATCCATGAACATTTTTATAGTCCTACCCAAGTGATTGACGCCAAACTGCAGCTCATATCCATCTGCTGTTTTGGCGTAAGGACACATGGCCACCCCTGCATTGTTCACCAGGTAGTGCAAAGCTTTCTCAGCTGTAAAACAGTAAATTATTATTTCATCTTTCAACTTTTTAGATCAAAATATGAATATTAGCTGTAACCTACTGCTATAAATGCTTTCAGCAAACAGGCAAATGGATTTGGTGTCAGCCAGATCCAGCTGCCTGAACACTACATTTGCTCCATCCACCTCCCTCCTGATGTCAGCAGCAGCCTGCTCTCCTTTTACCACATCTCTGCAGGCCAGAATCACTCGGGCTCCTGTGCAGGCAGACATGAATCCAACCCCCACATGATCAGTAACTTTACATGTGCATGCAGGCTGAAATCTGAGCTTGACAAGTCCATTTCATTAAGCCAGAATTGGCTCAAAAGGTACCAAATGAGAAAAGAAAAACGTCTGGTTTGTTTGTTTGTGATGTTTACATGTGCGGATGAGTTTGCTTGCCTCTTTCGGACAAGTTCTTAGCTGTTTCTTTGCCTATTCCAGTGTTGGCTCCTGTTACTATAGCCGTCTTCCCATCCAGACGCACGTCCGAGGAGCACTTACGAATGAACAAAGATCTGAAGGATAAATTTAGTACAAATTAAGGGCACATCAGTTAATATTGAAAGTCGAAAGTCAATGTAACAAAACAAAAATATGACAAATCCGACTTCAAAAAGATGCAGACATCTGCGCAGTAAAGTAATGAACCAGTGCACCATCTACACATTTTCTTAAGCTTACCTGACAGCTTGCATCTTTGAAGTTGGGAATAATTAAAAATTCCTTTTCTAAAACTTGATTAACTTGCTTTATTTTCTTGTCTGACTTTGTATTAAGCCTCAGATTTAGTGATGAGAGAACGGTGAAGATTTGAGGAGTCTTATTTATCTCTGGAAAGTCACCAATCGTCACAAATGCTCCTCTGTTCAAAAGCAATTCTTGTGACTAATCAATTACAGCTGAATTTCCAATCGGGATTTTGTCCACATGCACATGATAAGTTATGTAATATAATAAAGTCTGACTTTTAGGCTGCAGGCTTTTTTTTAACTACTTACAATTCAAGTATAATGAAAAACGGAACCTTTAACTGCTATTTTGTTGAAGATATGATAGTCCAGGTGATTTTACTTCTGATATTTGACCACAACCTGCTAATCACAGTTATTTGAATATCCTGTGACTTGATAGCGGTACTGTTTTTGGTAAAGTAACTAACCTGAGACCTCGTTCACATCTGCAGGTGAAACCCAAAACCTGCCTCTGCAGGTGAGACCACTCAAACCTCAGCACTTCATTAGCGTGGACTTTCTGGTGCTTTCCACATTATCTCCTGATACAAGTATCCTGAGCTGATCTGAGAAGAACCTCACAGCTGATTCCGTTTTTTTAAAAAGGCGGTAATATTATTTTATTGCTTAAAGGTGGGTTTCCCCTCCTTCAAGTTACACCTGGAGTCCTCTCTGGTTAAAACAAGTTGGAAAAAAAACTGCATGATGGAAGAATAAGGAGGTGCAGACTTGTGCTGGACTAAATGCATTTTAGAAAAATAGAGAAAAATACAATACATGTACATATAAAAGCTGTTTTGGTGGAAGTCAGTGGATGGTTACATCAAATTCCTTTTCACGCATGCCTTTGTGTTTGCATAAGCACACCACATCCTTGCACACTGCCCCCATCCTGTCATAAAATGATTCTTTGGAGCATTTCCTGGTGGAGTTACCACCAAATTTTTTTTCCCAGAATGTACCCCACTAATAGCAGCTATGGTGTGCTGACTGAACAAAATGATCAATAAGAAACTTTCACTTTTTAAGAATCTCAGTCTAAAGATTCCTCTCATTCTCCCGAAATAAAGGGACTTGGCACCGCTCTGTCTGTAAACCGTGAATTTATTTGGTTTTGTTGAACAGAATTATCCTTGCAGGTGACAGCAGAGAATTCTGGGTAGAACTGTCTTCTGA
>NC_050531.1:12834162-12836255 GCF_002922805.2 Oryzias melastigma
AACAGAATTATCCTTGCAGGTGACAGCAGAGAATTCTGGGTAGAACTGATCTGTGAAGTGGGACTGCGTTTCCTGAACACAAGCATGCAGGTAAATTATAGAGCTAATGCACAGAATAAAACTTTGATTTATAATTTTATGAACCTTGAATAAAGTTTTGAAACACATTCAGGCACATTGAAAAGCCTGGGTTTAACCACGCACTTTCTTTTTGTTGAGACGCCAAATTTTTCAAAGGTTCTTTAATTTTTTCTGCAATAGAAATGAAACTTTGTAAAGAATTATTGTTCTAAATGTCAAATCTAATATAAAACATATTTAAGAGAATCATTTGTGATATTTTTATTCCATTTTACACTTTTGGTCAAATGCAAAAAATATCAAAAATCTTCTGTCAAACAAATAAAAAAGGAAAATGCTTCCTTTCAATCTACTTTTTTTATTATTATTAATTTGCTATCTTCTTTCAACCTCACACAAAGATTCAGTTTTTCGGTGACATTTAATAATAAGATTCCTTAACCAGCTTTATTAACACATTAAAAAACATTATGAATGTGTGTAATGTCAACATTAATACAAAAAAAGTGATTTAAAAATTTAATGACAAAACTTAAATAATCTATTATTTATTAAATTGATTTGCATTTTACGTTAAAGCCGAAAAGCTACAGTAGAGGGATAAAAGAGCATCATGCGGCTCCAGAACCTCAGGGTGATGATCTAGTGCCACAAACGAATCTTGATAACCTGGTAAATTTTTAAAATCAATATTCTGAGCTTCATTTGATTGAAAATTGGCATATTTCCCACATATTGCTTGTCAATATTCAACATCTTGCATAAAATAATATGTTTAAAAGAATATTTTTTTTCAATAAACCCACATATTTGTTTGTCAAATTCTTCCTCCGTATTTAAGATAAAAGAAAACAAATGAGGCAATAACAAAAAAAAAAATCTCCTTTGTTCTTAGTACAAAACTATCTGTTAAATAAAAAAAAATTATTACATGCATGTTTTTTTATGTTCTCTGATTGTGTAAAACTCATTAAAAAATGTAGATTTCATGCGTTCTTTTTCATATGCACTGATTTATGAGCCTTAACCCACTTTAACCTCTAGAGGGAAGGCTAAAGCTTTCACAGTGGTCACAAACGTCCTACGTAAGTCCTGAATTATTTCTCATACATATTTTCGGGGGGTGGAGTAGGGGGGGAGGGGCGTCGCTGCATTCATTAGAGCTGTATAGTCGGCTTTGTGTTGGCCGCCCAGCCATTTTTCTTGTAAACTTTGTGAAAGCTAGTCATAACTTCCTGTTTTCCCCAAACAAGCATTATAATTTGCCAAGAAGACACACACACACACATATATGCATAAACACACTCCTGCTGATCCAAACCAGGCCTAAATGAGGGCTGCCAGCTCCTCTCATGTGGTCTCTCTGTGATGCTGGCTGCTCTGACTCTTCCAGCAGTTTCCCCTCACAGCTGCTCGCCATCCCCTGCCCTGATGAAAGGCCGCCCGTCTGTCAACGCCGGGACAAGGACAGAGCGGCCTCGCCGCATATGCAATTAGCATCACTTCACAGAGGTTCCAGCTCATCCAGACGACTTTTGCTTGTAATTTGTCCGTCCACAAAATAAGAAAGTCGACAGGGAAGCACCGCAGAATGCAGGATGGCATCCATCCATGAAAGAGTCAAATGAAAACATATTTATTTTTAATCAAAATAGTCTTTCATTTATTCATTGCATCAGAAATGATTGTTATGTACATATTTAATTTTCAAACGACGCATACATATGGCGAGCTTGTGGTTGAAGAGCTTTAAAGTCTTGGAATGTGCACATCATTGTCTTTGGTACATGATTTAAAACCGCCACCATCACCACAAATAAAACAGAATATTAATTCACAAATGCATGTGACTCTTTGGAGCTTCTGAAATCAAACAAAAACCTTTTGAAGGGCATTAAAGTAATTAGGACCACTTGTATTTCTTCATCAAAGATCTCATCATATATATATATGATTAAAAACAAACCAGTATTAAGGTAGCTTATCAAATGCATAGCATTTTATTTTTTTTT
>NC_050531.1:12836287-12852377 GCF_002922805.2 Oryzias melastigma
AAACAAACCAGTATTAAGGTAGCTTATCAAATGCATAGCATTTTATTTTTTTGACCAAAAACGCATTTTTGGTCTCATAAAAAAAAAAAAAACTATGTACAGTCTATGCAATAGTTAAACAAGCCTCACATCAAAACTTGACGTACTTTGGATGTTAAATCTCGCACATATAAAACAAGCAAAGATTCATTTGAATTTGACACAACTTTTAAATCTATGTTTCAGCCCTTAAAAAAAACATAGAAAATGCTCTAAAATTTATCCAGACATAACATTAAGGTGAACAAATCCAGAAAATTGATGCTTTTAGTCAAAAGTAAATAAAAAAATGTAGTTTTACAAGTGAGTCTGAGCAACAAATGTGTTTTTGCTCTTCCAGTCTGAACCCAAATTCCACATAAAATTCCAACAAAATTCCCCAAAAATGGTCTCAAAAGGGAGTTCCCCTCAAAAGTAAAAAAAGAAGAAAAGGGTGTAGCTTTCCACTGGAAATAAATGTCAATTTCAACGTATTTAGAAAAACAGCTTTTAGAAGAATTCCACTGAAGAATCTTTGTCTTATTAGTTTGATATTTAAATCACTGGAAGCCGATGTTACCACCAAAAGTTCAGTTGTGCAAGTTTATCTAATAGCTGCAGAGATAGTTGGTGTCCTCCTCTTATTTCTTCACTTCCCCTGCATCACTGGCATCGTCTG
The DNA here is from genome assembly GCF_002922805.2 of Oryzias melastigma. Classification (NCBI taxonomy): domain Eukaryota; kingdom Metazoa; phylum Chordata; class Actinopteri; order Beloniformes; family Adrianichthyidae; genus Oryzias; species Oryzias melastigma. The sequence continues at coordinate 12,836,985 of NC_050531.1, forward strand.
TCCTTGCAAGGTGTTATGGGTAATGTTGTTCCCTTGTGATCTACACCTGCTTTGGATGAACTGAGCCGTTTGACTGGACTCCTCCTGCACAGGGCTCCCGATGGTGTCACCCTCCTTCTCCTTGTCAGTGTCATGAGATGTTTGGCTGACACACACGACGATGACATCACCGCTGAAATTCATCACCTGACCGCTGGAGATGAAGGTAGTATTGTTGTTTCCAGACACCAGACCTAAACAGAGAAAATGACACAGAGATGAACTTGTGAGTAAAAACACAATCAAAGTAGACATTTTTTTCTTAAAACAAAATTTCTTAAAGGATTTGGTTAGTATAAATGCTGCAGAAAACACCTGCTATGTAAGGAAATATAAAGTATAATTATGCAAATTACCCTTCCACAGGTAAATATACTTTCCCCTTTTTATGGTACGACTGAAAAAAGGACAAACACTCGCCCTAACTTAGGTGACTAATGGATAGTGGGTGTAATGACAATGCAGCATGACCACTAAAAAGCCACACGACACAGACTACCCTATCATTCCTTGCTAGCCACAATAGGGCGTCCAGCACTTTTTACCGTGAGAAACTAAAAAACCAATGTCCTTGTGAGAAAAGTATAAGATTTTATAGATAGACGTCTATTTTGGCACCTTTTCTGCTCTTATTCTACTAAAATATTCCCCAAACACTTTTTTTTCCAAAGTCGGTAATTGATTCTGGTGTATTTCTACTATTTTATTGTTTTAGCTTTGTTTTTTTATCTGGTGTTTTTATGGTTTATTGTAATTTATCTACATTTTTTAAAAATATGTATTTGTTTTAACATTTTAGCTTTTTTTTGTATGTTTTTTGAACTTTTAAAATATGGCGCCTTGTTTGACCAAGGTCATTTTAAAGCACCATATAAATCAATAAACTAATAATAATAATAATTTAAAAAATGGGAAATAATAATAATAATAATAATAGTTTTCAAGGAAAACTAGGAACAAGGAACAAGGAATCTTGGCAGGCTTTCAACAAATTTTAACATGTAGAGAAAAAAAAAACAAATTTGTCTTTTTTTGAACTACATTTACTATAGAATAGATTTCCTAAATTGAAATAATCAATACCTCTGAGAGAAAGCAATGCCTCTGCAACAGCATGACGCAAAGCTAAAAGTTAAAGATGCTGCAGTAATGGAAGTAGCTATCCCTAATGTTTCTGATTCAATTGAAAAAAACTGCTTCAAAATATGCTTAAAAGAAATTATTGGATATTAAAAAAAAAGGAAGTTCACTCAAGTATTAAAAAACTCTGACTGTCAAAATAAAGGTTTGCATTTGGTATGTTAGTGCATGGTTGGAAAGGGAGTTTTGCCATAAATATTTACAAGAGGAGTGTGGTTTAACACTATGCAAACTTATTCTGAAACTCTTTTTGACTTTATTATAAAACTGTCTTTTTCTTACAAAGAGTCCTTGAAATTTTCCAAAATAAAAGCCCTTTAACCTACAATGATACTAAAAAAATTTAGACTAAAATAAAGCTACAAAGTGAATGATATTGATCGTTGCATTAAATACACTAACATTATAAATGACCAGAATAGCTGTGTTTTTAGTATTTTTTGCATTACCCATTTTCCCTCATTAAGCCTCTGGTTCCTATTTTAACCCGCCTACTGTCTGACTTTCCAGCCGACAGAACAAGCCAAGTCTGTGTGACTCACAGCTCAACATCTCATCTGTTCACAAACTCCGAGCGCGCACGCACATAAAAATCACACAGAGTGTGAGCAAACACATTGGAGTGGACACTTCTGCACACAAATCTCTAAAAAACACTGGCAAACACCATCACACTCTCAGAGAGAGTTTCTTTGTGTTCCCAGAGGCTTTCCCGGAATACAAGTCAAAGATGTCCAACAAAAAAAAAAAAAAAAAAATGTCATTTTACCTCAACTTTGAAAACAAAGCTCAGAGGAATCTGCTCGAGTTCTTCTGTTTATTCTTTGGTAACTCCACTTTTTTTTTGGACCCTCAATATCTGTGAGGATTTTTGATATGAGCACACTTCTTTTTCTAAAAACAACAACATAATTCTGTGCAGAAACAATAAAAAACTGATTTGGATGCACAGTTTATGTTTGTGACTGTAGGCTATAAAGAGTAGAAAGTGGGCAGGTGAGATTTTCTTACTTACACGTGCGAGAAGCGCTCTCAATCTGATGTTATAATTGCATGATGGGAAATTTTTTGAAGAAACCAAGTGAAGGTAAATACCCAGTAATCAGTGAGAGTAAAAAAAGCCCTTCAAAAGACGGTGTGTGTGTGTGTGTTTGTTTGTGAGCGGGCCATATAAAAGTATTACTCAAGTTCTGCACATCTTGCTTCACTTAAGGCTGTGGTCACTCTGCCCTGTGGAACTCTGGGTAAACAAGAGGTTTGTCCTGTGTAAGGCCTGATGCAGGCGCACACAGTGACTATCGTTTGAGTGTGGTCCACTAATGTATCAAACACACACACGCGTATCTTTTTTCCCGCTCCCTGTGTGGTCCCCCAGAATTCGACTTTTAAGAAAACATGTTTCTTGGAGAAAATCACGAAGACCTCTTGCTGTTTGGCTGAAAGCAATCTCCTGTTATGAGTTGGCTTCATCTAGTTTGAACTAACCCTATCGCACGGTTACTGCTCTTACAACTAACCATCACCGCTCAGCGCTTGGACGCGAGTTTATAAATATGTTTCCCGCAGGTTATTATTCTTTGGCAGGACGCGGAGAACTCTGCGAGAACAATGCAGGTTCAACTGTGTGACAGCTTCAACTTTCCATTGAAACCAGTGCTGTGTTTTTCTTGGAGGTTAGCCCCGCCTATGCTGCGGAAAGAGAAGTGTATCGAATCACGCATGTGTATGAGCTTGTGGCAGCGCAGTGGTAACCACCTACACAAACACACAAACCTGCAGAGAGAAAAGCTACTCTGTTGAGTCACTGAGTCCAGAAAGCATAGTACGGTCAAGTTTAACCCTTTAACACCTGAGGCGCCGCCACTGACCCTCTAAAACCTAAATCTTTAACATACTGCAACTTTTCAACCGTTAACACGATCAAACATTTTTATTCTTAGAAAATGTTTTTAATAATTCTATAATTTCAAGTAATGCAGCGTTGATTAGGAGGAGTCTTAAGCTATCACAGTACACCATGTGTCAGCTTCTTTGAGGATAACTATATAACACTGAATTCATGGAAAATTTACCACTTACAAAATAAGATTGGCAAATTTAAGCAAAATGTTGATAAATTATGCTTTTTGGTTAGATTTCTCTTAACCCTTTAACACGTGAGGCCGGGGATGCTTAAACACAAAATCTTCAGCATACTGTAACTTTTCAACAGTCAACACGATAATTCCAGCAGATACTGAAGGAAAACAGTGTCTCGTGACGGAAATTATACTTTAAGTTACCGTCCACAAAAATTTAAAACGTCTTTTTTTAGAAGGAGATGCACATTTTTCTCTTTAGAAACAATGTTTTTACTAATGCTATAATTTCAAGTAATGCAGCATTGATTATGAGGAGTCTTGAGCTATCACAGTACACCATGTGTCATCTTCTTTAAGGATGACACATGGAAGGGGATGCACATTTTTTCTCCTTAGAAACAATGTTTTTAGTAATTCTATAATTTCAAGTAATGCAGCGTTGATTAGGAGGAGTCTTGAGCTATCACAGAACACCATGTGTAAGCTTATTTTTGGATGACTATATAACACTCTGAATTCATGGAAAATTTACCATTTACAAAATAAGGGTGGGAATTTAAGCAAAACTTTTTTAAATTATGCTTTTTAGTTAGAAATCTCTTAACCCTTTAACACCTGAGGCGTCGTCGGTGACGGTTAAACACAAAATCGTAAAGACACTGTAACTTTTCAACCGTTAACACAATCAACGTAATTCCAGAAAATGCTGAAGAAGAAAAGCGGCTCGTCCCGGAAATTATGCTTTAAGCTACCATCCACAAAAAATTTAAAACATCTTTTTTGGAAGGGGATGCAAATTTTTCTCCTTAGAAACAATGTTTTTAGTAATTCTATAATTTCAAGTAAGGCAACGTTGATTTGGATGAGTCTTGAGCTTTCACAGTACACCATGTGTCATTTTCTTTAAGGGTGACTATATAACATTCTGAATTTACCATTTACAAAATAAGAATGGGAAAATTAAGCAAAACCTTTATAAATAGATGCTTTTTGGCCAGATATATTTTAACACTTTAACACCTGAGGCATCGTTGGTGATGGTTAAATGCAAAATTGTTAAGATACTGTAACTTTTTAACCGTTAGCTTGATCAACGTAATTCCAGCAGATTTATAAGATAAAAGGACTTAAATACTGGAGCTCTGGTGTTATGGGGTTAAATGTTTGCAGAGAAAGGGGTGCTAGAAAAGAGGTCAAGAACACCCTAAAGTGCATTCAAGATGTTACAATATACTCATGAGTTATACGAAATAAAATGAAAAATAAGGTCATTTCCAGTGGTTTGCTTCTTTGCAATTTCTACACACAATTTTTTTACTTTTTAAAAAATTAATTGATTTAGACTTATCCATGTTTCTTACACCTTTTTTCTTCATGTCCTTTCATTCATGAAACAACCAGCCACATTTAGTAGAGACAAATGGACTCCAGTGGCTGAGAACTGTTCCATTTCCACCTTAAGTTTCACTTGCCTGAGGTAGGAGTTGGTTCTGCCAGCTGACTGTGGAGACTCTCTGGTGAGCAGTCCAGTTCTGAGTCTCCCAGAGGAAACTTTTTCTCCCTACTGTTCCCCCACGAAGGTCCCAGGCTTTGCTCTGCACTTGAGGAATCCTGCGGCTTTTCCAGATAAAGATCTCCAACAGATGCTGAAGTTAAAGTCACAGTGGAGGTTGTGCTATTTCCTTTAGAAGTGGAGTGTAAACTTGTCTGTGTATATAATTCCTCTGTTTTTATTGGACTGGACTGCTCCACCACCACCTGAGCCTGGGACACTGGTAGACAGCGTTCAGCAGGACTGGACAGTGGAACCCCAGAGGAGGTCAGAGGAACCCCGTTTGTCTCACTTGTGGTCTTTTCTTGACCTCCGTTGGCCTTTTCTTTAGCCCGTTTACTTCTGTCCTCACTTCCATCTTCCAGAGCGCCGCACGAGCAGGTTCCGGTCATTCCAGGACTCACAGCCTGGCTACAGTCCTCATTCTCCCCCACTTCCAGAGGCTCACAGACGGGAATAACACACACACAGGAACCAGCCAAAAGTGGGGAGACACTTGTGAAGTCTTCTTCTGACACCTCCTCTGGTTCTCCGGATCCTTGGCTCTGAGTCTCTGCAGCAGTCTTTTCCTCCAATCCCCCTTTTTCTGCCGATTCTTCTGGCGATAACAGGCAGGTGTTGGCGCTGAGGGAGGAGGACGGGAGGGTGCAGAAGGGCTCATCTTCAGGGCTGTGGGGAGCTTGACAGACCAGTTTTGTCTCTTGACAAGGGGAACATCTGGGATCTCCGGGAATTCCTCCACCTGCTGGTGCACTGTGGTAAAGAGGGGCCAAAGTCTCCTGCAGGCACAGAAACAAGAAGCACCGTAAAACCACTGAATGGTGACGATTAAAAAAGCCCAACACATTCAATTTTATTCTATTTTTTATCTATTTTTATTTTGTTTATTGTAAATTTTTCATTTAACCTCCTAAGATATGAGCTTTTGTTTGATGTGCATTTTTTTTATTTATCTTTTATCGAGCCCTAATTAAGCACAATTAACTTCTGTGGAAATATAACTCAACTTGTGAAGTCGCCAGGTCCTAAAAGGTTAAAAAACTGCATATTTTGGATGTGAAAAAAATAAGGAAACAATAACACAAATCTTATATATCTTGCTTTTATCATGTGCTGCAGATTATATGTAAGGTTTGTACTTGCTTTAGCCATAATTTTCCACGTGGCCATTAATTTATAACTGAAACTTTACATCACCTGTTGAATCCTGGTCCTCTTCAGATTCTGGACGCAAGATCGCAGATTAACTGCAACAAAAGAAATGAAAAAAAAAATTAATATCCCAACTTAATGGCAATTAAAACACAGGAAACAATGCATGAACATGCAGAAAGTTTGAGCCAATGTTTAGAATACAATAGGCAGAGGTTGGTGTCATTTGTATCATCTTTTAAGTTATAGATTTTAAATGTTTTCGGGAAATATTTGGCTTTTTAAGTTAGGATGTTAGGATGAACTCAGCAAAGCAAAAACTTACTGGAGAGCAACTTCAGTTTGTCCTTGTAGCAGAAGAGTCGCAGAAGGAGGAGACACAGAACAATTAGGACTGACAGCACAGAAACTAAAACCCAAGGGGGTGTTGGACCTGCAAGAAAGATAATTCAAAGCTTTCTTTTCTAGTTTGAATCGACTGTTTATGAGAAAAATCTCCTTAAAGATGCAAATTTGCTTTTGCTTCTTTCAGTGTGTCCATATGTCTTACGGGGGTCAGGAGGTCCACACACCGCGTCGGTCCGGCTGCTGCCCGGCTCCGTCTCACTCCTTCCATCTGCCTTACAACTGCAAAACAAGAGGATTGCAACTTGGATTAGAAAACGTACATTACCTGCAATAATACTAGTGTGAATGATTTTGGTGAATGTGGTCGCTGAAGATGCTGAGGCAATTTATTTTAATTGCTGAATAATGTATTGAACATTGTGACATTGCATAGATTTTAAATTGCACAAAGAATTTGATGAATTTCTTGAAAAAATTTAAAATGCATAAAAGGTATGAATACCAGCATGAATGTCAAACGTCGTTTACGTTTTGATACCAAACGAGCATAATTTACAGAAACTTGACAGAGTTTAAATAATTTTTTGAAAAATTGCAGAAATTGTGCAAAAATATAAAATGCATAAAAAGGTATGAAAATCAAAAGTACAAGTATGAATATTTTGATACCAAACTTGCATTATTTGCAGAAAATGCACAATTTGAAGAATTTCTTGAAAAAAAATCCCAAAAATTGCAAAAATCTTTAAATGCCTAAAAGGCATAAATACCAAAAGTATAAGCATAGACCTCCATAACATACAGAATATGTCTGATAACAAACTTGCATAATTTAAGGAAAATGCTAAACGAATTTAAAGACTTTCTTGAAATTTTTTTTCAAAAATTACCAAAAATTTTAAAATGCTTTAAAAGGTATAAATATCAGAAGTACAAGCATGAATGTCCTGCACCGGCAAACCGTTTTGATCCTAAACTTGCATAGTTTGAAGAAAATGGACAATTTGAAGATTTTTGTTTTAGATAGAAATCACAAATATTTTGAAAACAAAATTTAAAGGCCTCAAAAAGTTATAAATACCAAAAGTACAAGCATAAATCTCCTGAATGTCCAGAATATTTCGATACCAAACTTATAAAAATTAATGAAAATGCACAAAGAATGTAAAGATTTTTTTGAAAAAAATGGCAAAAATTACCTAAAATTTTAAAATGCTTTAAAGGGTATAAATATCAAAATTACATGCATGAACGTGCTGAACCAGCTAATCGTTTTGATACCAAACTTGCAAAATTTGAAGAAAATGCACAAAGATTTTGAAGAATTTCTTTTAAAAAAATCCAAAAATTGTGTAAAATTTTAAAATGCATAAAAAGTAGAAATACCAAAACACAAGCACAAATGTCCTGAATGTTCTGATACCAATATTGCAGTTGCAAGTTTCAAAAGTGCAATTTAAAGAATGCATTCACACAATTATTATAAAATCCTAAACTTTGTTCATTTCATGTCAATGTCGACAGTATTAAAAGAACGAGGGAAGGAAAAAAGTTCCATCTCTATGTCCCTCCCTCTCAGTCCATCGTCATCTCCATTACCGATGCGGCCGGCAGTGGTCCAGCCAGGATTCCAGGGGAAGTGGTGAACATCTTACTCATTCAGGCTGATGCATTTTCCCTCCACAACATATTGAAGCAGTTTTAGCTAAAAATGTCTCTGTGCATGTTTCTGCGTGCACTCACTCGGTCCACTCCTTGCATTGCTCCGAATTACGATCAGCAGAGAAAAAGCCGGCTCTGCAGGGAGCGCAGATCTTTCTCCCGTTTGTTGAGCCTGGAGGGAAGCGGACAGGTTGTCATTTATGTCTGAATGAAATCTCTTTGTGCTCCTTGTTAAAAAAAATCTCACCGGGGTCATCTTCCAGGCCAGAACCGGGGTCACAGGTGGGTAATTTTTCGCAGAACTCACAATTGATGTGGTAACACTGTAAGTTGGGCCTGCAGCGGCATGGTTCCTCAGCTTCAGGGTTCTCTTTATTCACCATAAAACCCTTACCTGAAAGTGAATGGGTGATAAATTTAAATCTAGATCATTAACACCTTTTGATGAAATATGCATCAAACTACTTCAGCTCTAAAATTACCTTAATTTAGCATCTATTTGAAAGTAAAAACATAATAGTATTTTTTGTAGCTGTAAATGAATTCAAAATATATAAAAATCTGAGTCCCATACAAAATTCTAAATGTCACAATATTAAGAATACGTTTTCTCTCAATAATCAGAACTACTACAGCATTTGCATTTACTCTTGTGACTCAAGTCAGGCAAATTTATACACAAATCGGAGTCTTTTACTTCTGTTATGCAACAAAAAACGACAGATTTTCAAGCTATATTCAAAACCGGATGACCTCATTTGTTTATTTATTTGACACTGAGCATAGATACCATAGTTTAAGGCACACGCATCCATCGCTTGACACAGTGCTGCTCTGGTTCTGTGTTCTGGAAGTGGAGTTTTGGTGTGGAACGTGCAGCTTAACCCCCATGGTAACAGTCAAAAATGTCCAACTAGTGCGGGTTGAAACTGGTGGAATTATCCACAGTAAAATTGTTGTGCAGTTTAGTGACTAAATGAGACACTAAAAAGTGTCAATGACGGATGAAGGGGGTTATCGTGGTTGTAGGTATTCGAAAAGTACGGGGGCCCTAAGGTCCAAATCAAATCACTAAATGCAAAAAGAACATTAGAGATCACAGCAATTAAAAAAAACAAAATAAATAAAAATGAAAACAAAATTCCACAAAGCAAAACATAAAAAGAAAATTTTGTTAAAAATAAATGATTAAAAAGTGGTTCTCCCCCAAAACAAAAATAAATAAATAAAAATAAACCAGAAAAGTAGGGAAATCCCTGATTTTAATGATGTCCCATAGTACCTAAATTTCCAGTTTCTTGCTTTGTTTCATTTTTAGAACATTTTCTTTGGATTTCTGTTACTTTTTTACCAAAAAATACAGTTTTTATTTTGTTTCATTTGGCTTTCTGAGATTTTGTTTCTCTTCTTTTTAAATTGTCATTGTGATCTTTGATATGTTTTTCAGTGGTTTGATGATGTTATTTGCACTTCAGGGCCACCGTAGTAAAATTACAATAAAGCATTTAAAATGTTTTCTTGTTAAGCTGAAAAAAATAAACACATATAGATGCATGCAAACTAAAAATTACAAATTTGGTTGAGAATTCTGTTGGAGGTGTCGGTACTGACCTGGATCACAGAACTTCTGCTGAAAGCAGTGCATGTCTTCAGTCCAGTCAGGCTGATATTCACCATGATTGCATTTGACACATTCAGTCCGCTGAGAATCCGACTCAGTGCAGTGAGAGAACACACGATAACCTAAAAAAAACATGATTAACAAAGTGTGACATGTTTATTTAAAAACTATATGTAATGTAACTGAAGCCTTAAATGCCTTGTGTGCAGAAACATAAATTTTCTCTAAAATTTTTGTCTTTTTGAATGAACATATCTCCCAATACTGCTCCATCTAAATGTGTGGTATGAATTACTTTCTTGTACACATGTTTATCTTTCTTTTTTGTGTGTGTAATTACCTGGTCGACATTTGTCACAACACTTGGAGCCTTTAAGGTACTGATTTTCTTTACACTGGAGAGTTTTGGCGAGAGCATCCTAAAAAAAAAAAAAAAAAAAAAGTTTGGTCATATTTTGACTTTTTCATGCAATACCGAAAGTGGCTTCAACATTCACTTTAAAGTATTATTTTCTTTTATGATAATAACACAAAAATATAAGAATTTCCCTTCAAAGACAATAGACCAGTCTCAGCTAATAATTCATTTTAAGTTAATAGAACGTTTAAATTCTGTTTTTGGATTTAGTTTTTCAAAATCAACATTTTTCACCATGACAATCTGTCTATTCCATTCAGCTTTACAGTAAGCACGTGAAACGGGATGATCATGAGTAATGAGAGGAAGAGAACGGCTGAAACATTTCCAACAGGAGCTTGTTTCCACACTCTGAGAAGCACCTGACCAAAGCAGCACACCGCACTCACACAGTCACACAAGAAGACCAAACATCCAACCGAAAACAATCGCATTCTAGCTTTCAGAGACACCGCCGGTGTGCCTTCAACTCGTCACGAGGCTCGATCTGGTGTCATCATTCAACAACTCGGCGCAGATGTAAACACAGTCGCCTCAGATTTGGGGCGTGTTTCCTTCTCGCCACACGGCTGAATTAGAGAATCTCTGTTTTGATAGAGAGGATGCCAAAGCCACAGTGTCTTTTTATAAAGGAAGGAAAATACAACTTAAAGGCCTTGACTTTGCTCTGACCTCACGCCAGCCTCTTTCTATGTCTCATTCAGCCCTTTTTGATTTCATTTTCCCATGAACGTCTGCATTCATCTCAACATTCCTGCCAGAGATTGTACTGCAAAAAAAATTAAAAAAAAAGGTGCTGATACAAAGTAAAAAATAACACATTTGCATTTGTATATCTGGGATTTATTCCTGTTCTCTTGGGAGTCAACCACAAGTCTTGTTTTATATAAAGTCTAGACAAAAAAACATGTTTTTTATTTGATGTCATTCAATATACTGCAAAAACATGACCTTTAGATAAATTAAAAATGACTTTCCAGATTTTCTTTAAATAAACAAAAAAGAATCTGCCAATGAGGTAAGAAAATACCAAGAATTCAGAAATATTTGTCATGTTTTCTCAAAATAAGATTATTTTACCATTAAAAAACTTCTTCATGAGATTATTTTTCTTGCAAGATAGAAAAAAAGTCATTTTTTCTTGAAACAAGGTTCTTTTAACTTACATAAAATTCAGTGTTTGCATACTTTATGGGGTAGGATTCAATAGAATGAAGAACCTTTCAAAATAAAAGACTCTAGACTGACAAAAAACAAAAAGTACTTCAAGAAGTTCACTTTACTGAAAAAACCTTTGTATTCAACCAAAATGTAGTATTTCTAACACATTTTGTTGAGCATTCTTGCTTTCACGTCTTCAACTTATTTCACTTCTTTGGTGAGTCAATACAGCCTCGGGCAACAAAAGAGTAAGTGGCGTGCAATTAACCGCCAAAAAAGTCAAATATCAGCCAGCCTTTGTTTTACAGTTCAACTAGGATAGTGATACTCTGTGGGTATAAGTAACAGCTAAGCAGGCTTCCAGAGATTCAAGTAACACACAACTTCTAAATAATCTAGAAAAAATTCAAATTATGTTTAAGACATAAAATGTAATCCCATAGCTAACTTTGAAAATGAAGCTGATGGTTAGGAGACGAAACAGTAGGCTGGATGAATGGAATATCAGAGGAGGAAAAGGCACAGAGACACCGAAAGCCCCACTTTCAACAACAACCGCCTTTCCATCATGTTTTCCCGACTGTTTTGTTTAATGTTTACAAGCCTCCTCCACCTTGATGATCCCATCGAAGCCGACCGGGACACGGAGTGCATTCCATTTGCTTCCAGAATTTGCATAACGGCCGCAGGAGCTGGAGGCACCGCGCCAGGAGAGGAACGGTGTGACTTTAGACATGGGGGGGTTAACTGATGACTGATAAGGTGCACTAAAAAGTGTGTTGCGCAACAACTGAAACGCTGTATGATGTTTGCACCTGGATTATTTTCTGGACCCTAAAAAATGGTGTTTCCTCTTTAGAAAAAAGCACAATCTGATTAAAAGACCAAAAAATATATATTTTCTCTGCTGTAATTTACCTTAAAACAAGGTGTGTCCAACTTATCTATGTTTAGATTATGAGTTACCTTCCATTTTTGGGGGCAAAACAATAAAGTTACAGTAAAGTTGCAACATTTCTCACTTGATTTAGCCTGCAGATAAATCAGGTTGGGATCTGCAAAGGTGAGTCAACACTCTGGCTTAACACCTTCTACTTCCAAAATAAAAGAGTGGACTGGAAATCAATTAAACCTGACAGAGAGGAGGTAGTATTATGTGTTTAGAAGAAAGTACCAATCAATAGGAAAGGTGGCCAACAGAAACACCAATGGATACGCGTTCTACAGCTCTGATTGTTCGTGATTTATTGTACTGTCTCTTAAACTCGGGACATCTTGAAGCAATTCTGTGGACCATTGCTCAATGTCTTGCAGACAGTTAGGAATGAATTTGGAGCGAATATGAAGAAGTGGTTGAAAACCATGAAAACAGAGGGGGAAATTTCTTAAGGGGATACTGTGAGTCAGTAATGGCAAGACCGTGGTGAGAACAAGCCAGAGCCAAAGGTTTGTAAAGTCACCTAAAATAAATGAACTTTTTTCCTTCCACAATCTGACTATTTTTCCAGACATCAAGTCAGTGTTTGCTCACTTCACAGCCTGTAAAAACCTCTTTTTTTTGCTGCCTGTTCCATCAATTTTCCAGACATCCCTGCAGGTTCAAAATCCAGTGCCACTTCAATACTGTTTCAACACAACTTGGCAGAGTGGAGGCAGAGGGAAAAAAAGAGGAGCATCAGTTCCAGTCACAGTCGGAACAATGCTGGTTTACAGTAACATCAGTGGTGCCCAGCAGTCCCACCACCACAACCACATCTTGTAAACCCCTCCACCTGGATGGCGTTAGCTGCTTGGCCTTCACAAATGGAATGACAGATCAGAGCTGTGTACTTTTGCCTTCTATTCAGTTCATGTTGCAGAAATGTTAGTGTTTAGAACATAGGTAATCAAATATGGATTTAAGAAAAGCCAGAGATTGATAGTTTCAGTCAGTGGGGCTTGACTGTGTCATGCAAATTCTTGCAAATAAGCCATGAATCGCAGCACTTTGCATAAACAATCAAAACAGCACAAATGTCTTCATATTGTAACAATACAGTAATAAACGTGTCTATAACAGAACGTTATTTTACCTGTGCGCAAAGGAGGATGAGCCACGCGATCAACGCTGGAAGTCTCCATCGCGCAGGCAAGTTCTTCCCCATCTTTGCTGAGTTATGAACGTCTGAGGCAAACTTGTTTTCTCTCTGTTTGACAGGGGAACACTCCGGGATCAGTTTCCTGCAGCCTTCTTCAGACACAGTCGAAGCAAGTCACATCTCATGTCGTGCGTAAAAGGGGGTCGAGCTGCGCCGCATCTCACGCGGAGTTCCTGTGGCTTCATTTAGGCTGCTCCTCCGGCGCTCATCCACTGGTGTGAGGAGGCGCATGCACCAGCATGTAAGAAGTGTCTCACGGAGAAGGGAAAAGGGAGGGGAAAAGCTCCTCCTACCTAATTAGATATGCAAAAACATGTTTTTTACGCGCCGCACCCATTTATATCTTTGGTTCATTTTTACGCACACAGAAAAACACAATTTCCCTCTAAGAATGTGAAGATTTAATGTCATGTCAAAGGTCAAATAAGTTCAGTGAGGATCTCACATCATAGATGTTAACCACAAAACATGTGGCCCTTCTTTATGGAGCTCATTTCCCGCATTTATCAGGAACAGGGTGGACATTTCCTGGAGCGTGGGCTTTTTAATCCAGCATGACCATCTCCAGGCTGTCCCAAAAGTCAGCTATGTAAAAAGCAGTCCAGGAAATGTTAGGGCTGCCTTTGAAGTGTGGAAAAAGCAGCACTGCTTCCGCTTCTCTGTGGATTTGCATAACCCAACCCACGCTGGCAAGTACACAAGGAAGGTCAGGGAGAGTGGGAATCGTGCTCTCTTTAAGGTGACGGTTATGCAAATCCTAAATTGCTACGTCCTGGAGCTTAGATACTTGGAAGAGGGACAAAAGAATGACAAGGAATTGTGAAATCTTTCTGTTTTGGAGACAAAGAAAGAGTTTAGATGTTGATTCTACCTTCTTCCCTTTCTGCCTTTCCTTGTAAAAACACTGTGTGAAGTGGGTTTGTATAATGAGAGTTCTGCTGAGGTTTCATTCTTGCCAATCCAATTAAAACGTACAGAAAACAGTCTGGAACATTAACACTCTGACAGGAACATTAAACTGTGGACTTTGAGAGTCTCCAGTTTAAACAGATCTTCATGAAAAACAGCTTAAAAAGCCCCCTCACTGTAAAAAAAAAAGTGAGTTAATGAGTATTAAACCAAAGATGACCTGAGCACCGACATACAACACTGGAAATGTGGTGTGTAGGTTGTGTTGCTTAGCACATGGCGTGCGCTCCTTCCACAAGACGCACATAAATTAAGATGCACACAACAAAGGGGTTCGGATTAATTGAAAACATGCTGGATCCACAGAACAAAAGCTGCAGCTTTAAGCCCGACTTCCCATAAACAATAAAAACATTTGGCAGAATAGGGTTCATGCTAACAGTCACACACAACAGAAAATAAAAGAATTTTTATGGTCAAATCTGTGCTCACTTTTTGTGAATGATTGGTGCAAAAACAATATTTTTGTCTTCTGTGGCACCAGACAGATCACTCATTTATCAACTAATACATATCTATACACACCTCCATATTTCCCGCCACAGGTTTTAAATGTTTGCCCACCTGGCCACTTATCAGTGATGAGGGTCAAACATTAACCTCAAAATGCAAATTTAAGCCTTTATAGCCGACTTAGTTAACCAGACTATTGTTCAACTATTAAGTAAACACTGAAAAAAGTCAAATGTTTGTGGGGATCATGAACTAGAAAAATGTTTAGCTTTTAAGTCGATATATTTTTAAGAAAAGTCCAAAAATAATCTGAGAGTTTAACCTTTTTTTAATGCCTGTCACCTGCTGGGAATGTCCCGTCATGTGGACTTTGTTTTGTTGCACTACTATCACTATAACAGGCTGCTTTTAAGGAACAGTTTCAGTGTTTGTCCATGAAATAACCCGTTTTACGACTTTCTACATCTGTTGACATTTTGAGCCACAGGAATATTCAGACACCCCCCATCAGCCCCCATTTCATACAGTAAAATGTCCCAAAGTGTAATCAATAAAAATTCCATAAGTGCATTTAAGTACACAACTGATCTCCATCTTTTATTATACCATGACACAATTTCAAATATACATAACAAGTACCAGTCTCCTCACTTCAGTGT
>NC_050531.1:12852688-12853515 GCF_002922805.2 Oryzias melastigma
TAAGTTATAAAATAGAAGCTTTCAAAAAGAAAAACAGACTTTAAAGAAAATAAAGGCAAGACCGTTTATTTTAGCTTCAAGTAGGCAATAATTGGGAGTCATAAAGACACTGCACGAACCAGCCAAACAGATGTACAGCAGTTGTGTGGTTCAAACTGTCACTGTTATTTCCTTTAGATATGCAAATCGATGCAACAGCTTGTGAATCTTTTTACTCAAAAATGGTGGCTGTTAAAATTCTTCTTGAAATCCAGCGGTGTGAGCTCAGAGCGTCGTTTCCTGGAGGCAAGGAAGTCACAAGAGGATGTGTTTGTGCGGCTCTAAAAAAATTCAAAATGAATCCTTTTTTCAAGTTCAGAGACGCCCGTGTTGGTCTGTTTGTTGTTTTCCACAATTTCTGAAGTCAACACTGACTCGTGAACCCTGAAATGCTGTTGTCGTGAAGATGGATGAGGAGGAGGGACAGCAAAAAAAAATTAAAAAACTCCATATGCTTTAATGCAAAAAACATTGCTGGTCTTTTTAAAAATATCGAGGAGCTCTGCTGCATTAAATATGTTCAGTCCTTCAACCCTAATTTCTTTCAGGAAATTAATCTTTACATGTAACTTCCTTCTACTGTCAGCAGAACCAACGCTTGAATGAAATGCTCCCACAAACAGAACGGACTTGTCAGGTTTTTGTCTCGTCATTATTTCTTTCTCTGGAAGACGTTGGCCAGCATGGCACCGGAAGTGGTCAGCTGACCCATCTTGCTCAGGAACTTGGTCTTTGCATCTTCACCCACCAGACTGGATGCTATGGATATAGATCTATAAAAAAAAAAA
>NC_050531.1:12853531-12856364 GCF_002922805.2 Oryzias melastigma
TTTTATGAAAAAAGTTATGCTATAACACACATTTTACTGTTCAAATTGTGATTCTTTTTCAAAAGAAATGCTTCCTGCGAACATAAAAGATATTAATTTTTTACAGTCCAACGGCTCCACTAGTTCCTCTTTTAGTTCAGTTGGGATTTTGTCTGACAGAGCGGAGAAATTGCACTGCTCTGGTGAGCAACTGTATTGCTCAAGAGAAGGAAAAGAAGAAATTGTAACCCTAGTTACAAAATGTAGGGTTTCAAATGTGATCACTGTAGCCTGGAGACCAAACTTAACGTCAACAACTCAAGGATTTAAATAAAGTTCAATGTATTTTTATTAAAAATTGCTAAATTCTCGACAACCAATCTTATTTTCAAACTAAAATTTTATCCTAACAGTCGAACTTCATTTTATAAGACGGATTTAGTGTCCTTTAATCTCAGTAATTAAAGGTTGAGGATGAGTCTGAGTGTGACAGAGTGATGTCTCTCACCCTTGTGCATCAGACATCCCTCTGTTTTCAACCTTGATTTCACACTCTTTTATCATGGAGCTGAGGATCACCTGTTCAAGAGCAGAGAAAGATCGTTAGAAATGATACAGAAACTAACAAAAATACAATTCTGCTTCACTGAAAGAGTTCAACATCAAGTAAGCACATTTTTCAACAGTAGATCAAAGTACACACGGCCTGTCTCACATGTGGGTTTCATATTTTGCGAGGAAATTTCTAATTTTGATCTTGGTATGTAGGAGCTTGCAGACAGGGAGGATGTACACAGAGCAACGAGTCAGCTGATCATTAGTCACCTTTGGAAAATGTTCACATGAATTGCATCGCGTGAGACTATGAGACGCAGATAAATATGGTTGGTCTGTGTGTACGGGTTTGTTTGTGAAGGAGGTGAAGAGTCAAACTATCCCGGGATACAAAACAGGCAGTCAGTCGGGCGCAGCGGTGTACAAGTATGCAGATGAGATACTGTCTATGCGTATGCAAGGTGGGAATTTAGGGTTAGTACCAGATAAGGAAAAGATGTGTGTGTTTTTCTGTGTACATTTCCTGACCTCATGCTCTGGAGACAGTTGCTCCATGTCAGCATGGAGACATCTGAGGCCCGGCAGGAAATGGTTGACCATCACCTCCTCAGAAATGACTGCATGAGATGTTAAGGAAGTAGGAAGCTACGAGTAGAACAAAACTAGCAGTGGCTTCTTCTCCCATTACCATAACAACCTCATTATTAATAATCTCAGAAAAACTTAACATTTTGAGAAAATAAATTCCCAAAAACAATTACATAGATCTGTAATTTACCAAAATCTAGCAATCAAATATAGAAAAAACAAAAAATATGAAACATAATATGCTACCTTTCTCTATAACCTGGTCTTTTGATCATCCAGGAAGTGCTACCAGGTAACAAAGTGGAAAAAGTTAACAGTTTATACATCAGAAAGCATTCAAGAGGATATTTTTACAACATAATCATCTCTGTAAGGATTATGTTGTAGGTTTAGTAACCCTGGGCAGAGTTAGGCAGCATGTTGTTTTTATTTATTTCTTTTTTTAAGGGTTATTGGGGATTTAAAATCCGAAAGAACAAAATTAGAGGTACCACATCTCGTCATCAACTCAGCCAGCTCACTGTACAACTATGGGCACACTGGGAATGTGATGTCGAGTGATATGGCACATGTGTCAAAGTCAAGGCCCTCCAGAGCATTTTATTTTATTGCTATTAATAATTTTGATTAAATATATTTTCATGGAGAGTAAAATACTAAGTTATTTCAGGTTCAGATTGATTTATTCTGGAATTATATTCCTGCCTAGTTTTATCCATAGTTTTGCTAAAAATTACGTTTTTAAAATTTTGTTTAAGTGTGTTCAATAAATGTTTATCCAGCGACCTAAGTTGTGTTTTGGATTTTGGCCGGCCCCCTGTGCGGGTGAGTTCGACACAGCTGGCATATGGTGTTCACATTGGTGAAGCAGGGAGGGGCTTCTTCTTCATTTTTTTCCTCTTATTGCATAGCACATGTCCATCACCTACAGTTGGAAGAGGCTTAGTGAGAAATGTCAAACCGGTGCAAATCTTGCTTCAGTCTTTTTCTTTCAGAACTCTATTCTGATACATGAAAGATAATTCCAGTCAGGAACAAACTGTAATTTTTCCTTTCTCCTCCATGATGAATTTTCAAATTGTTGGCAATTCTGTGAAATAAAGGGGACATCATCCATTTGCACCACCAAATTAGAGTCCCTCATAGGTTGTATTGATCTGGTTTAACTTAGAACACGTGTTTAATGGACATGCGTTTAGTTTATAGAGCCCAAAAACGGCTTTAAAAACTTCCATAGATGTGCCTGAAAGCAAAAGTTTTGAACGCAGAAGCTTGGAACTTAAGTTACATATGTTTACGTAGACTTTTTACTGGAATCAGCTCCTTGAACACACATTGTCATCACAACATAAGTTTGTGAAGTACATGTACTGCAAAAGACGGTGTTAATCGTGATAAATGGTAGATGTAGTCCATTTCACCCGACTTAAACTTGTCAATTGACATTTAGGGCAGCAAGCACAGAAGTGTTTGATCTATTATTGGCTAGTAAAAGAGTCTCATTTATTTCACATACACTTTTGATATCCTGCACAAGGAACAGGTACAGAACTAAAGGTTTAGATCAAGTGGGAAATACTGACTGATTTCCTGCTTCCTGGATGACTTTCAAAACGTTTTTGAAAACGCAGTTTGTATCTATTGCTATATTATCAGTCAGTTTATACTTGATTATACAAAAAGCTGAACTGCACATGACTGACATCACCTG
>NC_050531.1:12856607-12861702 GCF_002922805.2 Oryzias melastigma
AGGAACAGGTACACAACTAAAGGTTTAGATCAAGTGGGAAATACTGACTGATTTCCTGCTTCCTGGATGACATACAAAACATTTTCAAAAATGCAGTTTGTATCTATTGCTATATTATCAGTCAGTTTATACTTGATTATACAAAAAGCTGAACTGCAGATGACTGATATCACTTGTCCCCAAACTCCTAGAAATCCATAAAAGCCTTTATAGTCCCTCTGACAAGGATCATCACCAAGTTCAGGAAGGAGCCTCTATACCACTTCTAGTCTGAGACCTTGTAACTGCAGCACAAACAATGGCTTTTTTTCTTTCTCCCAAGTCAATCTCACTAAAGAGGGAAATCCCTGCACAGAATGCAATCCACCAGCATGTTTTCCAATGCTGCAACTTCCAAGAAGAAAGTCTGATCCGTGACACCAACGGTTACTCCAACAGCACCTTACAGTCCCCAAGAACATGTTCAACGTCAAGTTTTATTTTATTACTGAAGGTCATCTTCTGGTAAATACCATATATTTTTTTTTTTTTAACCAAAGACCAGGACTGGTACTGTCCAGTAGATCAGAATTCCATTAACAGACACTGGATGAAGTTAAATGTTGTGACTCTCTGAGGTACACAGCAAAAACCAGACAGTTTAGGTTTCTTCAGAGAACAAACAGAAGCTTTATGTCCAGGTTGTTCGCAATAATAACAGATAAAAGTTAATCCTCAGAGATTTTTTTACTTTGCTGCAGTCTTAATCACTCTGGAGTTGTTTCTCTGAGCTTCTAGTTTCTGTTTGCAGAGCTCTGACTATCTCCAAGGTCGTGATGACTAAATTGCCACTGAAGCCAGTGTAAGCTCAGGCTCCCATGTGTGTTGATTAGAGGGTAAAACCCCCAAAAAATGTCGCACGACTAGTATCTTCCACATCATACAGGTTCAGCTTTACAGCTCTCAGTTGGGAATACTATGTATACTAGAAAGACTAATTGGTCATCATCCAAAGCGTAATAGAACAACAGAGGCTTCACAGTCAACAAAAACACACATTTTTGGACCCTACCTTAAAAAACAGATTTCTAATATCTTCATCAGGTTGGTTTAGAAGCAAGTCCAAATTGGCCACACCCTCCTAATCTAGTTTATGACTACCATGTTTGGGGGCTGTGGTTGGAAGTGGCAACAAAGTGGCTTCACTTGGAGCTGATTGCCGATGACACACCGACAGGTGTCCCTAAACTCTACAGCTCAGCTGTTAAAGCTTCTTTCTCTTTCTGTTTCAACTATTGACACTTGTAGCAGAGGAGTGTGGGAAAACCAAACACGAAATGTGTTTTTGGTCAGTGTTGATAAAGAAGCAAGATAACGTGTAATAATAGAAATAAAAAATTCTGAGATGAGACAATGTGTGAGCTTTTAGGATAAAGTATAACCAGGACAGTTGTCTAAATACCCTTCATTAAAGACCCTATAGATTGGAGGGACAAGTTTACCACTAAAAATAGCTCATGTGGGAGTGGTCAGACTGAAAAATGGTTGCCACCTTGTCCACAACTGCTTGTGCTTTGCCACATTTTAAAACCGATGGGACATTCAAGGAAAAAAAAAAAACATATTTTTAGAGGTGGGAATGTACAGCTTGTCATACTGATTGCAAGAAAAAAACTGCAGTGGGAGGTAAAACTCTTGAGGTTGGAGCTATACATCCTGGACACTGTTGCCTGTAAAATGACAGCCTGACAAAAATCCACAGGAATGAACCTCAAACCCAACTATCCTTCATCCGTGTGTGCATGCTAGACCTGGGTGGGGCACAGCTGACTGAGGGAAAGCAAAGTAGAGAGAAGAGGGGCAGAGATGGAGCAGAAGATCTAACCGGGTCAAGATCCTCCTGCTCTTATCCTTTCCTTTGCTCTGACAAACCTGTAATTACTTCTCAAAATTGGAAGAAATCTATTTTTTTCGCGTCTTCTTGTGCCAAATAAAAGGTAAGCTATGCCAATGCACACAGTGGAGCTTACTCTGAAATAAAACAAGACAGTTAAACTCATAGCAGTGAACCAAAAGCACTGAAGAATCTGACAGTGACTCATTATTATGATAAGCAACACTGGATCATACCCAGCAGTGACACATACTTTAGTAAATCCTCAGGAAACACATTAGAGTGTGAGAGAGTTGACCTTATATTTTCTTTTGGCATTTAAATCTGTAAATATAAACAAAGTTGGAATTAAAGTGAAATTATTAGGCAGGCTCTCATATTTCACAGTTGACAGAAGGATACAGCAGCAGGACAGGGCGCTGTAGGCCTCAAACAGCTGGGTGGCGATGTCAATTCTCTTGCTTTCCACCGTATGGCTGTTGTTAGCGAGCGCGAGCTTATGAAGGTGTGGGAGCACGACTACGAGGATGCAGAAAACATATTTGCATTAAAACTATGGCAAAACATTGTGATTTCAATAGTTTTCTAGCTAACTTACACTCATCTCTGAAGCGCGGCTCTGCGTTTGGTCCAACTCTCCCGAACGTCCGGATGATCTCTATGTGCAAAGAGTGCTGGTCTTGGTACTGGGGGTCTTCCAGGAAGGATGCCAGCTGCATTTTTACTCGCTCCTGCAGCTACACACACATGAGGATTAAATGACTGAATGAAGTGCATGCAGAGGTGATCTCAGGTGTGTTTTATTTATATACCTCTTTCTGTGTGACTGTCTCCATGATGGTGCCAAAAGCCGGAATAGTGGAGATCCTTACCGAACTAAAAACAGCAGGAAAGCAGTCGTCACTTTGACCGTCTATTACATTGTATTCATCTTTAAGGTACTTTCCACATTCTTCATAGCGTGTCTTTGAACACAATGAATCAATTACTCGCGGGAGAAAAAGAAACACATACTTTGTATGTTTTAAAATGTTGCAATCATCCCTTTTATGTTTGAACGACATTACAGACAACTCAGATAACTATTGGGTTTATCATCAATACAGAGGAATAGACAGGCTTTTCCCAGGATCTTTGATGCTTTCAAATGACAAGCAAAATCTGATTCACAGGCTTAGATTATTAATAAGTAACCTTTATTATAACCCAGAAAAGATGGAGGACTTTGGTTTGGACTTTTTTAAAATTCTATTCTAGAGCAAAAATGTAGTTAAAAACTGAACTTGTTAATACTGTATAGTTAGTAAAAAGCATCCAGGGTTATTTTGTTAGAAACATGTAACTAAATTAGAATAATGGGATATTAAAACAATGTTAGAACAATCTTCAATGCAAGAATGTATAAATCAGAGGAACGCTGAAGCAACAAAAGTTTTGATTTTGTTACAAAATACATTATTATTATTATTATTATTATAGTCTACAGTACTTTATTTTTTTGTCATGTGAAATTATCAGGGTATTAAATCCCAGATTGATCAAATTTAAACCTTCTTTTTCTCTCTTTTTGTGATTAAGGTGTCACATCAGTTAGTATTATAAAATATTTCTGGGGCTGTACGAATAAATTATATATTATTGTTTTTAACTTTAGGAACACACCAAAGAAAACATGCAAAAGTGTTTTGAATTTTTATTTTTCACTTCAAATGGATGCGACTGATTGTGGTGGATTACTAAAAGCATATAAACAGACGTGGTGCTAAATGCAGCAGAAAAGACGCAAGTTTTATTAATTCAAAAACTGATGATATAAATGGAAAATAAATTCAGATCTTAAATCTGAAGACAACTGATTATAACAAAAACAAGAAAGTGGTGATGAGATTTACATTAGAATCTCCTGTTTAATACATATTTATGTTTGGATCAAAAATTGGAAGTTCAAAAATGCATCTTAGTCAACTTTATAAACGGAATCTAAAAGAGGAACATTGTTGAGCTTTACATGTTCATGATTAAAACATTTTTGCACCATAAGAAGGAGCCAAACCTTTATTAAAAATGTAGTGCAAAAGTCAACTTGATTTAACAAAAAATAAATGTAAAACCTAATTTACAGAATTTTGACCTATTTTTATTTTGCTTAAATCGCTTAAAAGACATGATTTGAAAAATGATTTTCCGTTCAGTTTTGACAGCCTAAATAAATGCATGTTTTTGTCATTGTATTTGTGGCATTCGATGCCACAACTGAGT
Source organism: Oryzias melastigma (assembly GCF_002922805.2). Taxonomy (NCBI): domain Eukaryota; kingdom Metazoa; phylum Chordata; class Actinopteri; order Beloniformes; family Adrianichthyidae; genus Oryzias; species Oryzias melastigma. The sequence goes on from NC_050531.1 coordinate 12,860,740, forward strand.
TCATCAGGCAGAGTTTGACACAGCTCAGAAATCACAACGTTTTCAGACAAATTCTTGTGTCGTTTGACTCACAATTCAGGCCCACTGCACAGTGTTATAAGGGCTGGTGCCGCCCGGCGATCTATTAATGCTTCGCTCATGCCTCGGAGAACCAACTGCAAACCCACCACACAGCAGGATGAGAGTGGGAGGGGTATGGTGGGAGACGAAGGAGGGAGGGGGGGCAGGTGAAAATTGAGAGGCAGATTGAGGGGATAACAAAGAAGAGACGCAGAGAAAGAAAGAAAGAAAAATAGAGTGGCAGAATAAACAGAGATGAGGTAATTGGCCACTAGTTGATGTGTCTGTGAGGAATGGCCCTGCTTCAACGAGGAAGGGTGAGGGGGAGGAAGAGGAGGAGAGGTTGGGTCACAGATATTCATGCAGGGATTGTCAAGATGAGGGAGAAGCACACCGATTCATCTGGAAGAGGACTGTTGGAGCGATGAAGGCTGGCATGAGTTAGATCGACCATGCAGACATGTGCAGGTGTTAGTGTGACCGGTGGTTGTGCAGAAGAATCACTCTAGCACAGCCTAACCCAAGTGGGAGCCAAACAAACCAGTGGAATAAAAATAACTATTAGATCGCATAAAAACCGGAAACTTATCATATTAGTGTCAGGATTACTAACGCACTGAAATTGCTCCTCACAGGTTCAGGCTTGTTCTAGTGTGATAGTTCTCAAGCAGCACAGAGAAGGGGGGGAGAGACGCGGCGCGGTTCGTAGCTGCTGTTGTTGTTCCACTTACATTTCAGGGTCGGAGGACAGTGTGATGAGAGCCGGCACCACTCTCTGAGCAACCAGCGTCTCATTCACCCCCTTCACCAGCAGCTGATCGGATTGGACAGAGCCAGCCGTGATGTCACAGAGGTGTGGCGAGGGGGGAGGGGGACAAGAGCGAGCAACACCGCCAACGGACA